>NC_053159.1:130240568-130540568 GCF_016835505.1 Polypterus senegalus
CATACAATATACAGTGGAACCTCGGTTCACAAACGCCTCGGAACACGTACAAATCGGTTTACAACTAAGAAGTTCGCCAAACTTTGGATCTGTTCGCAACCACAGACTCGGTATACGAACAAGCCAGTTTCCCTTTCGGTTTGTGCAAGCCGATTATTTTCACACTTGTTCAGTCTTGACAGTAGGTAGCAGGTGTTTTTCTTGGAATGTGGTGTTGTTCTTCCGCCATGCAAAGCGCTTTTTGTTATGACCAAATAACATTTTTTGTCTCATCAGTCCAAAGCACTTTGTTCCAAAATTAATCTGGCTTGTCTAAATGAGCATTTGCAGAAAGGGCTTCTTTCTAATCACCCTGCTATACAGATGTTTTTTGTGCAAATTGTGCTGAATTGTAGAACAATGTACAGATGTACGGTATACGAACAAGCCAGTTTCCCTTTCGGTTTGTGCGAGCCGATTATTTTCACACTTGTTCAGTCTCACCCTGTGCATTCCCTGTGCAGCGAGAGAGAGCGAGCGACCCAAACAGACACACGAGAGAGACACACACATACATACATACATACACACACACACGAGAGAGATGGAGAGAGACAGAGACACACAAACACACACACACACACACGAGAGACGGATGGTTGGACGCATAAGGCCGAGAAGGCAGTTAAAGAATGCACCAGGCTTGTTTTTAAAGAGACAGATCCGAGCATTGTTTTAACCTCATTGTATTTAATGAAGACTTTTTTCTATTGGATTTTAACCTCCACTTCACTTTTGTTTACAGCGATCAGTTCATATCGTGCATTGTTGCAATGTTACTTTTCTTGGTGGATTATTAAATTACGGATTTTTCAAATGTTATTTTCTTTCCCTGTGCTTAAAACTCATTAAAAAAAAGTGTTCGTAGTGCTATAGCGCTGGCTCTTGCAGTGTTAGTTTTCTCTGTTGATCAAGGTTTTTTCAGTGTTATTCAATGTTTTTACATTTAGTTTACTATTACGCTGTGCATTCTATGGTATCATTAACAATATTTGTGCTTAAAAATCTTTAAAAAAAATATGTTTACATACAGTTCGTACGGTCTGTAACGGATTAATTTTATTTACATACAATCCTATGGGGGAAATTACTTCGGTTCACGACCAAATCGGTTTACGGCCAGAGTTTTGGAATAAATTATGGCCGAGGTTTCACTGCATCTATACTAATAAAAGGCAAAGCCCTCACTGACTGACTCATCACTAATTCTCCAACTTCCTGTGTAGATAGAAGGCTGAAATTTGGCAGGCTTATTCTTTACAGCTTACTTACAAAAGTTAAGGAGGTTTCATTTCGAAATTCTACACGTAACGGTCATAACGGTCATAACGTTCAACAACGTCCGCCATGTTAAGCTTTCTTATTTATGGCCCCATCTTCACAAAATTTGGTTGGCGGCTTACCTGTGCTAACCGAAACCATTGTACGTACTTATTTCAGTGGTATGACACCACTGTCGGCCGCCATATTGAACTTTCCAACAGTTTTTGTTACTTATGGGCCCATCTTCAAAAAATTTGGCACGCGGGTTCCCAACGCTAACTGAATCCTACTTCAAACATATATATCGTCCATAGCCTGCAGCTCGGTCACCGTGTGAGGCAGCGTTGGGTCCCCCATCCCAATCCCTCCCACGTTGTTGGCTGCCTGCCTATAAAAGGCCGTCCATCACTCCGGTCTCTACATTCCCTTCCTTGCTTCGCCATGGGATTCACGTCTCCCTGCTGATAACTGCAGCCTTTTTATTTAATCCACGGCTTCTCCGCTGTTTTACTGTTCATTTATTACGATTATAGTTATTGTGTAGGTATTTTAGACTTACTTTACATTGTTCAGGTACCCATTTCCTTTATCGTTCCAACCGTACCCCCGTTAACATGTCTATCGAGGTGATCACCACCGATCAAAGAACTGTCACTTACCGAGTGGTTGCCATGCCTTTTCCATTCTCTTTGTTACATATTGCACGGCCATATCAGGCTCACTCTTGATATCCGGAGGAACATTGTGTCTTATGTACTGAATGACTGGGAAAGGTTCAAGGTGTGGACTGATGACGGTACAGGAGATAATTATACTACACAGGAGCACTATAAGAGTGAAATGCTTAAGCCCTTCACCTATGGTTCTGCATGAGAGTTGATGGCTGCCGCTGAATTGTTTGGTTGTCGCTTTTGAAATAACCAAATATTTTACACCTTTCGACAACCGCCAATGCCTCTTAAACATCTTAGATTCACAGGTGACGATTTCAGTAGTGGACACTTTGATGTCTATGAATGTTTAAACTCTCAAAAGCTGGATGTGAAGTTATCGATGAAACCGGTTGTATGCTTACAACGCTTGACAGATGCCAAATGTCACTTCAACACAAGTCCTGCAAATACTGTCGTAATTGAAACAAACCATGAAACTCAAACCGATTATGACAGCAGCAATCCAAGCTGTGAGATTTGAAACAAGATTACTTTTCACATGGCCAACTGTACGTTGCAAGCTCAAGAGTAAGCTCAGCGCACAGCTTGGTCATATTACAACTGGAGGGCCAAACCGACAATGTGGTATACAAAGAGATCCTTAACAAATAATTATTGTTATATTTTACCTCAGTTTAAAAAGGTTTCATTTTCTTCTTAATAAAAATTTTAAGGCAGTACACGGTTATTTTGCTAGTGTGTGTGTGTATATATATATATATATATATGTATATATATATATATATATATATATATATACACACACACACATTTTGAGCTTTATATATTTCTAACTGTGTTACCCAGTTTCTTGCTAAAGATTTCCTAGGTCAATGGGCCTCAGTTAAAGTCCCATTTATTAAGTGGATGTATCAGGCACTAATATTATTAGATCACTTGAGCTGCTTACTGTTGAACATGCTACATACAGTCCTTGTTGGTGTGAAACATTGTAGCAGAACTCTATATTAAAGCAGTATTCAGCAGTGTTACAAAGGTGATTTTAAAGTTGATTTATTCAAAGCTAAAACTGCTGAAATATTGACTACCTTTCATGCCTCAGTATAGAGTGGAAATGAATGGTTGTCTACAAAAAAAAGAAAAAAAAAAAGCTTACTGATTATGTTTACTTACTCAAAACTCACTGCCCTGTTCTCTTCTTATCACATTCTGAAAAACAGCATCTCCATCAGCTAAATGCCACAATTAGTTAATCAGCAGTCTTTTTTTATTATTATTTCCTGTTTTTTAACTTCAAAAAGTGCTTAATGCTGATTGTTGACTAGTATGGCATACTTAATGATGATATGCAGGTGGACACTGGTGGATAATTCAAGGTTATGCCCTGATATGAAAAATAGTAGTGCAATCAGTTTATCTCAGATTTATTCTCACATGGGAAACACTCCCGATCTGCCAAAGCACACAATACTGCATGACATTTATTCCTGTTTCAAACTGTGCTTATTCCAACGTGGGTACCTTCCTGGCCCCCATTCTTTGAATTATGCTTGATTCACTGAGAGGAAAATCCCTCTTCTTCAAATTCGAGGGTTGTCAAGGAACTTAAAAAGGTAAACAATAGGTGCCAAAGCAGATAAGATGAAGGGTGTGGAGTGTAATATATATTTAATAACCTTTCTTTCTTACTGGATCAGCACTAGCACAGCACTTTCTTCGCTAAACTTTGTGCCTTTAACTTTTACTCAGCAAACAGTCTACATTTGCATAAACCGGCAGACCCCACTTCTACACAAGATTACTGTCATTCTGCACATTCCCTATTTTGCCTACTTGAATCCATGAAATTCATTTTTTTCCAGCCATTATGGGTTAAGTAACATATTAAAAAAAGAAAAAATTTTGAATGGAGACATCCTTTAAAATTATTTACACACCTCCTTGATAGCCTTGGACCTAAAATTACTCTCAATCTTTTAACAGCAATAGTACAAGTAATATCAGATTGGATAAAATGATGCAATGAAAAAACTGTTTTGAAACCCTATATTGCATTGCTCAAAGATTTTTTTTTTTACCATGAAAGAATTCTAAACCATGCCCTCACAACTTAATAAGGAGACGATGTCTGATATTTTATTGAACTGAAAAACATCTCTTTGTGAGAAATATTTAAAGATATATATTTTTTTTTTGGTCAGAAATAATTAATGCTAGCACAAAACTGGCATGACATGTCCCAAATAAAGCCTTTCTGTTGTCTTAATACTGTTTGTAAGGGGAGGCATTTTATACTGGGCTCTCTTGTCAAACAGCTCTCTTAACTAAATAATGGATATTTCTTTTTCATTTTTTCCTTTGGAAGAACAAAGTCTGTATTACTGTACTGATTATATCCTTCACTAAACGCTTTATTCATTTTCTTAATAATCAAAGTTAAAAAAAATCAAACTAGTTTTCTAAATTGCTTCTATATGTTCTCTGGATGTGAACAACTATGAAGTACTAATAAGTTGATCTCATAAGAGGGTCTTTCATCTTTAATTATGCTGTAACCTAATCTATACTAATAAAAGGCAAAGCCCTCACTCACTCACTCACTCACTGACTCACTCACTCATCACTAATTCTCCAACTTCCCGTGTGGGTGGAAGGCTGAAATTTGGCAGGTTGATTCCTTACAGCTTCCTTACAAAAGTTGGACAGGTTTTATATCGAAATTCTACGAGTAATGGTCATAACTGGAAGCAGTTTTTCTCCATTTACTGTAATGGAGATGAGCTTCAACGCCGTGGGGGTGGAGTTTCGTGTGACATCATCACGCCTCCCACGTAATCACGCAGTACATAGAAAACCAGGAAGACCTCAAAAAAGCGCTCAAGAAAACATGCATTATATAATTGAGAAGGCAGCGAAACAATAAGAAGCGAGTTCTGCTACTTCGGAAACAAAGCACGATGTAAACCTACACTTTAAATTAAGTTCATAGACAGGCTGCCGCTGGCGTTTGTAATTTAGTGCCTGCCCATATAAGGCCATCCGTCAGCGGCAATCCAATAGCAAACTGCCACGGGTAAATATTCACGGGTGAAGGACTGTGCTTATGGAGAGGAAGATGAGATGGTCAGGGTGGTGTTTGACACAAACTCAGCGAAACTGCCAGAGAAAGTTTTAAGTGCCAGGACTAAGGTAACATTAAATAAAGCTATGGACATAGCACGAGATGGCACCAGCACAGCTGGGAACCTTCGATGCAAGTACACCGAGTGGCTCACGTGAACTGATGCAGTGCACAGATAAAAAGCAACAGTTCCAAAGAGTGCTGAACAAAACCAATTACACAATTGAAAAGGCAGCAAAAATATGAAGCGCCTGATAAGCATATTCATAAATGCAGCTACTGTGGAAACAAAGCACACGGTGGAAAAGTCAATGTCCCGCTAAAGGAAGACAGCGTAAAAAAAACCCGTGCATGCAGTTTGTCACATCACAGATAAAAAGGAAGACGAGCTGTTTATTGATGCAGTAAGGAACTAATCGATGAATGAAACCTCTTATCTTTACAACGATTGACAAACACGGAATGTAACTTGAACACATCGTACAAATACGAGCCTGATTGAAAGAAATAATGATAATCAAATCCTTGATGACAGCAACATTCAATAACACTCACAAAACAATTACTGTATATTGACAATCATGTTACGCTATTTTTAAAATGTTCCCTTTTCTTTTCATAACTTCTACTTCTCCACTGCGACACGGGTATATATATAAATGTATATCTATAGCCCGATCTACAATACATACTTTAGCATAGACAAGCGGTGGCGCAATTGTAGAGTCTTAAGCCTCTAACGCCGACATTCGAGGTTCGATTCCCGAGAGGGATGTACTGACTATGTACGCGCTACCCATTCATTTTACCTTCCCATCTCCTTGGTTTGGGACGTATGAAAAATATTAGGTTAACGCAGAATCATGTTACGTTATTTTTTAAATTTTCCCTTTCTTAGCACAAGCACAGTTGAGAAGCTTCGATGCATGTACTCCATAACGCGTTAAAAAATAACGCATTTAATCACACTTTCAATTCCAAGCAAACGGGAACTTTTGTCAATGCATGATTTCCTGGTACATCCATTACACTGATGCACACATCACAGCTACAAAAATGTTAGAGTCGGAATAAAGCGCGTTCCTACGACTGATCATTTCGACTACCCGAGCGAAGCCTTGATAAAAGCATGGTTTTGTGCACACTGAAAAGCAAGCAAAATTAGATGCATTACAGAAAGCGGACTTTGTGGCTCTTACTGGGGATCATTGGACTTCCGTGACCGTTAGTAATTCTAAATACATCTAATTACAAAATGTTCAATGATCACACTGTTTTAGCCTAATGTACAAAATAATTTTGGCTAATGTTACTCAGAGTTTAAAGAGTAAGCTGGTCAAATTACCTTTTATGTTTCTGACTTATTTTTTAAGAAGAAAACTGCACTTTATGGTGAAATTTTGGTTATTATTATTTAAAGACAATACTATTCTGAAAATGTACTTAAAGTACTTAAACTACCACTTTATTTTTAAGTCTGCCCAATTTTAACCAGGGATGATATTTTTGTTTCTGTTTTGAATTCAAATGCAGTTTAAAAGCTTTTTTTTTCAGAAAAAATATATATGTGTATATATGTGTATAGATGTGTATATATATATGTTTATATGTATATATATGTTTATATATGTGTCTGTGTGTGTGTGTGTATATATATATATATATATATATATATATATATATATATATATATATATATATATATATATGCCAGCAACACTCATGACAATTACAAAACAATTACATTGTCAATCATGTTACGTTATTATTAAAATGTTTCCTTTTCTTTTTACTTCTCCGCTGCCAATCGCAGCTATTTTGCTATATATATAGATAGATATGACAACAACACTCATATCAATGACAAAACAATTACATTAACAATCATCTTACGTTATTTTTAAAATGTTTGCTTTTCTTTTTCATAACTTCTTTAACACACTACTTCTCCGCTGCGAAGCGCGGGTATTCTGCTAGTCTCCATTATATGACGCTCTCAGATACATACAGTACTACTCTCTAAGACTTTTTGCTTAGTTGAAAAAAAGATCAGCTGGTGGATAAAATGGCAAAAATGAGACCCCTTTTAATAACTTCTCTCATTTACATCACTGGGCAAACAAAAGTTATGGTACATTTTTATACTTTGATGCTGCTTTTGATTAAAGTAATTTTTTTTAAAGAGAACAGACACATACAGTAGCACACAAAGTCGAAGACACACTTATGTGAGCAAGCATTGTGTTATGCAAGGCAAAAAGCAAACAAATCCATTAACTACTGGTGGTACACCGATAGAAATAAGACACTAGTAGAGATTTCTCAATCAGAAAAATTTCTGTACATCATTTTTAACAAAGTTTAGCATGTTAGGAATACTTCATTTTCACTTGTTGCAAAAGTGATGCACATGTTGCAGTGGCATGGTGGGAAGTAGGAATTCAATTACCTTCTGACACAATGTGGCATATGGCTGCATATCTGTGGATGTGGCAAAAGAAAACAAAGGAGCAGCAGCCAAGGCTGCCACAAATCCACACGCAAAACAAAATGAAGAGATGGTATAGTAAAAAGGTGTGTGCTCAGTACACACTGCCTTCAACATGCTATAGCTGAATTAGAATGTTTACATTGTGGAAGAATAATTTTAGGGTAACGTAGATTTCATCTTAATGAAACAACATAAAGGGTTAATAAATGTTGGAAACGAGATAAAGATCAAGTGAACAACAAAATGTACACTGAAATTTAAGAATTTGTTTAAGAAAACTACTGTGATGATCAAGTAAATAAAGAATGTACCAGAATAAAGGCTGATGTAATATACAAAATGTACTGAAGGATGACTAAGAGATGACTAAGAACTTAATAGATGTCCTAAACACTAGAATAAGACAATTGTTATATGCACAGAAATTTCAAGGGTGGTGGCTCATCTCAAAAGGTATAAGAACCACCAGAATATAATATAAAAGACTTTTAATTTATATAGATCATTTGGGTGTAAACCAACCAGAGTGAAATGTATGCATTGATTGACAATGTATGTAAATTCAGTAGTTTATTAAAATGAACCTCTATCCTTTGTTTCTTGGACCATTCTGATTATTCTGTCCATTCTGTAACAGACTGCTTTTGAAGAATGCTCCCTCCAAGGCATTTTGCTGAGGAGTAATTAAAAGATACAATGAACAGCATTTCTCCTGCTTGATTACAGAATTATCCTATTAGAGGAAGGTTCTTTTATTTAATAAGATGTTAAATTTCGACCACAACATTTAATTAAGCCGCATATAGCATATATGTCCTAAAATTGGTATGTGTTTAAGTGATTGAATTTGTATAAACAAGTGTATTGCAGAAAATGCATGCTATAATAATAATCGTGGGCATCAAAGACAGATGGCAGTAGGGCTCCAGCTACTTTCTTTTTTTTTATTTATTAATGTCAAAACTTGTATTCTGCGTTATTACATTTTCTATGCTGTATGATGTGATGAAACAACATTACATTTTTCTCTCGTCAAAATATAAAAGTATTAATTTTTTCTTAAGGTGTCCATTCAAAACCATTAATATGCTTTCTGCAGAATGATTATTTATGCATTTAACAAATATTAAATGACTGACCAACTAAAAATAATACATAAATGTGAAAAAATTAAGGAAATAAAGTTCTACACACCAATGACAATTATTAAAATGTTATCAGGACCAAGTGCTGACAATTTTTTATTTTTATATTTTTTGAAAAGTTGGAGAAATTTTAAGTACGTAAAAACACGAATTATTTTATATCTTTTGATACATGTATGTTGAAATGCTCTATATATCTTCAAGGTTAGAAACCAATGAAATTATATTTCTTCATCAAAGTATCACCTAAAATATATGCACACCAATGTCTGTTGAAAACTTATTTCAGTAGCAAAGTATCAAAGTTTTCTTTAGCAGGATAGATTGTAGGGTTTGTTTTGATAACCTGTGCTGAAGAAGTATTCACTTAATGTAGGTAAAAATTTACTTGAGTTGTTGAATTTTTTCTTAATGCGTCTTGAAAGGCAATATTAAACTCTATATAGGCTTGCATGATTTTCTTCAATGAGGAACCAAAGGAACTGGGAAGAATGGCTTTTTAAATACTTATTTTGATTGTTTATCTATGGCATACTACTTCTTCAAAGAAATTTCTCAAGACATTTCAATTTTTGTTGAGATATCTCAAGCACGTTGCACTGTACAAAGTTTTACAATTTCTAAATTTCCAATTGAAAAGCATTGAATTTGCGACCTCATCCATCTTAAAAAGTAGAAATGTTCTGTGCAACTTTGGCTACGAATTAGTTTACCATTTCAGTTTTACCCTGAGAGTGGTCACTTGAACTTGTACATTTTGCATATGTTCCGTGTTTCTCTTTTACTTGTCAGACAGTCACTCGTACTCCTAATGTGAGTCAGACACTGGACAGAGCGTGCAAGCGCAAACAGCAGCTCCCTTCTCCTACTGCTTTAGTTACAGTAACTAATACCGAACAGAAAAAGTCACGGCTATGGAAATAAATGGAAAGGGAAAGCAATCATGTAAGCATATATAATCAAGAAAGCATATATACAGCAGACCCCAGCGAAGTTGCTGTTCAGAGTTTGCGGCCTCAGTCATTCATGGATTTTTCCTTAGAACCTAATTAATAATTGTTAGTGGAAACTGCAAATATCCTCCGCAATTTTTATGGCTTTTATCATGGCAATACTGTACTGTAGAGAGAACTGCGGCTTGGGATGGTGAAAGTAGCCAATAGAATTTGAAACTGCAACTCCCAGGAGTCCTTGCAGCAGATCAGATTGGTCTTCTGCTGAGTGCACTGGGGCTGTTGAGGTCAGAGGGTATCAGCGTGGCTTTTAAAAAGGGGGCTAGTCACCAAAAGCAAACAAAAAGTTTTTGTAATTTGTGTTTCAAGTTCCTGTCTGTCTGCCTTCTGTTGGGTTACTTGTACTTATTAATTTTGTCCTGGATCGTCTGCCTGTGTACATGAGGACTGTAAGTGGGTTCATGGCCATCCTGCAAAGAAAGGAGCAACCCTGAACCCGTCTTCACCATTTCAGGAACTACCGGTAGGACTATCTTTACATTCCCATTCAACGTGCGGATCTCTGCACTATCTATTTTCATCATTACATTTCATCCGTTGCCATTTTTCATGATTTACTGTGTGTGTTTTGTTTGTGCTTTGTTGTATTTAATGTGTAATCACCGTAAGGGGAACAGGGATGGTATCGTCGTTTTTTTATTTCATTTGTTTTCATTACATTGTTTATTTGCTGTTTGATTACCGGTTTGCTTTGTTTGTGAGTGTGCGCTGTCAGGTCAAGGCTTGGTGCGTCCCTGGAATCTCCACCATAAAAATAAATAAATCACCTTCTTCTCGACAGTTGAATCTTAGCGGCACTGGACCACTACACGTTATTCATTTCTCCTTGCTGCTGAACACCACCTGTCCTTTTTGGCCGATTGCTTTGTTTCTCTCTCCTCCCCAAGACATTCTCTCTGCTCCTGTTGGGGGCTGTGCTCCCATATGATGTTTGTCTATTGTTTAATGGATAAATAACTGCATACTGTGCTCGTTTTACTTCTGAAAGAGACATGTTTGTTTGAAGTGTTTAAATAAAGTTCATGTCTCTACAATCTCCTGTGTTTCTGTGACCCAATACTGCAGCCGCATTAAGACTAGCCTGCCAGCGTCACCGCTTACCTCTGTGTGCTTGCTTGCAGCCAGTTCAAGTGCAGTTGGCTCAGTGATTTACATCCATGGCGTCATTTGCACTTTGTACATATTGTTCCAGTAGTTTTTTTAAATAGTTTTTACAGTTCATTAGCAGTGTGTAAAATGATCAGTGTTGAAGTAATTGTGATGCTCTTTGCATGAAAAAAAGTGTTCCATTAAAATTTCACTTTTTCTTTGTTAATTGCGACATTTACTTAAAGTGCAGTAAAAATGTATTTGCTGTCCAGGGATGCATTAACCCCCAAGTGTGTGGCAGTTTAAGGCTTAAAGCCCCAAGATGCTGCTGAAACGAGCTGCACTGTCTAAGGCTTCTGGCAATGAAAACGCACTTGCATGAATCACAGTACATATAGCGGTAACATCTGTATTTTACATTCTAGCACTGCGGGAGACATAGCAGTACAGTATATAGGTTTACCTTTACATTCTTTATTTTTAGGTAATTTATTAAGCTGAGTTTGAAATTAATGTGTTTTGGGAGCATATTTAGGGTTTAAACTATGAAAATTGGCATTTTTTTAACCACATCCAAAATTCACGGTTTTTCACAATTTGTGGGTGCTCTAGGAACATAACCCCCCACGAATTTTGGGGGTATACTTTAATTTGCTTGAACAATATCTGCAGATTACATTAAAAGATCCAACATTAATTAGTTCAAATTCATTTTGGCTGCAGGTTGTTAAAGACATGAAAAAGGTGCAGCTGTCCTAACCGATATAAGTTTAAGAAATGGACAGTGACATTGGGAGGTGGGAGGCTTCTGTGGCTCAAACCAATGCACGATATCTGGCGCACAACCCCTGATCTTTCAGATTCAAACAGTAAGCCCCTGATCTTCTGGCTGACTGCACAATTTGTATTCCCATTATACAATAAATCAGTTCCTTTCCAAGTTCTTATTTATTTATATAATTTTAATTAATTACTGTGCTTTAACTAGTATTAATCCCTTAATAGGGAATTTATTTCAGTTCCTTTTCTCCTTTCATTGGGTAATATTGATACAGATTTTACACTAGTATTAATCATTTTGTATTAATAGATATTTTTCAATTATTAATTATTGGATACTACTCTGTTGATTGGATATATTTTCAAAATTGCTAAAGAAATTAAACAATAAAGTCACAGACCTTCATCACTAACACAAATCAATCAATGCAATTTTCACATCACTTGAATTGCAATGTGGTGTGTATAAAAGTTACTGACCCACCACAAGTGGCCTGTAACTAAAGGGTGTTTCAGCATTTATGTGTTTAGGAAATTATTGGGGACCAAATAGCATTTAGATCAGGGTTATGTCCAAAGACACCCAAACTGAATATCACAAGTCCCATGCACAAGATCTTATGTGGAATATTACTGAGTGACTGGAAAAGGTACAGACATACTGGTGACTGATCATAGACCATATTCTTTAATTCTGTATAGTAGAAGCAGTCATGTCAGCCACCGAAGGGTGGAGTGGCACCAAAATTAGTGTGTGAAGTTCAACTGCCATGACCTTCAATGTCACATCTTTGGCATCATGTTAAAACAGTTTTATGGCAGTGTGGCATGTCACCTTTATTTAATTTTTCTTGAGTTATTACAAGTAGCTATTTTTCATTCTATCCATCCATCCATTTTCTAACCCGCTGAATCCGAATACAGGGTCACGGGGGTCTGCTGGAGCCAATCCCAGCCAACACAGGGCACAAGGCAGGAACCAATCCTGGGCAGGGTGCCAACCCACCGCAGGAAATTTTTCATTCTAACTATAGGAATGAGTTTACTATATTTCACAGATAAAAACAAGCGAGGACAGGTGATGCATTTTCATGACATTATGTAAATATAATCAAGCTAAATTTTATATGGACAGACTTTATATATGAAACCCAAATTAAGGGGTTCTTTAGAAAACTAATGGTCAACACACATCATATGTAACATATTTTGAAGAATGAATATTGATGATCCCACCCATGGACCTAAAATTTGGCACTGCAGCTTTAAACTAATAATTACTAGGGGACTCCCCACTGCTCTCTTCACTTGCCAACCCCCAGGTTTGGTTTACCCAATATACAATTTAAAGAGATTGTTATTTTCATGGGAATTGTTACATATGCATTATTTTCACTTTTACTTTAAAACTTTTGTAAAAATAATACTTGTCCTTTATTTTCAGCCCCAGGCGTGGTTAAATCTCTTTCTCGCAAGACATACAACGCTGCGCATGTTGTGAAGGGGGGGCAGCTGATGGCACGCTACGGAGAAGCAGTTGGATCATCTGCTGACTTGTTGCTGCTGGCACGCTACATGTTCTGCTTGTCACGCTGTGCGTCGATCATTTAAAAGCCTGTACAGCAGCTGTCCCTTTGCCACTTTGCCTCTCAGCCGCTCGTGTTGTGAAGGGGGGAACTGAACGCAAGTTAAGGAGAAGTGGTCGGATCATCTGCTGGCGAGCTGCATGTTCTGCTTGTCATTGTTTGAAGAGCTGGGAGCACATGAAGTGTGTCTGCCAAAAGCATTCCAACAACTGCTAGATTACATGTCTGTGAACTTGTTTTAAATGTTGTCTCGCGGGACGTCAAATTGTCTTCGAAGAAGATCACGTCTCGTCTCCCTAGTCTCCCTCCCAAGATATATATATATTTTTAATAATAGATGATTTTTTTTTCTTCTTGCATTGTCTTTATACTCCTCCTGTTAATATCAAGCATTGTACATTTGCATTCTAAGGCTACATGATCCAGTTGAGGTCCAACATCCTTGATTCTTTCAAATGTTTGCTCTGTTTTGTTCATAGTGATTAACCTAAGCAAATTATGTCACACTTCACACCCTGATAAGTATAACTCAGATATACATTAATCCTTCCATTCATTTTTTAAATGTTATTATTTACATTTTCCTGCATATCCACCCTCAGATTAATTTTCAACACTTTTAGATGTAGGAGTTTCACTGTATTATCATCTCCACTTTATTTCAGCAGTATCTCCTAACCATTATTGGTCAAAATGGATGTCAAAACAAAAGCTTCAGATGAAAATGACAGAGGTTACATTATTCAGCACAAATTAAATTCTATTTTCAAACTTAACCATCAAGGGAAACAACTTAAAACTGTCTGTCAACTGTAATGTCATACAAGCTGTTTAAAATAGGTTAGTCTTGAACACTGTTTTGTCCTGGTTATACCAGTGGAGTTCGCTAAGCAGCTTAACCCATGTTTTTTCTTACTTTATCTGTCTGTGTACATTTTTATCCTGTTTAGCAATTTATTGACTTCTATTAATGAACATTTTAAGAAAAAAGTCTCTCAATGGACAGCATACAAATGCTTTCAGGGAAACAAACAAAAAGTAAATGCATATATTCACACAAGTATATTTAAAAAGACTTAACCAGTCAGTTCAACCTTTTAACAGAGAGTACTGAAGAGAAACTCAAAACAATGACACATTCTCAGAAACTACAAAACAATTAAAGATTTGTTTATACAACAGACAGTGTTTAACCAAAGCAGCTAATAAATCACAACTTTAAAGAAGAACTACTTTTTATAACTGTAAAACCGAGGAACTGACAGAGAAAGCAATTCACAATAAATAAAAAGAAATACTAACCCATGCTGTATGTTCTCGTAGATAGCAGCCTTTATACTCTATACTGTTAGGATGCTTTATTCTTTGCAGAAACTTTACTTCCTTGATTATATCTTGCCATTTCTGTTGGAAAAAATTAATACATATGAAAAACTATAATACTACTGTGGAATTACTGGAACATCAATAAAATATGTCAGTTGTTCTGAACTCATCATCTAATTTAATAAAATAGAGTTTGAAGTCAATCAGTACAAGCCTAAAAACACCATAGAAATAAACCCCTACATTCTAACCTTACATTTTTTTGATTCTGCAAGTGAATGCTATGATTGCACAAAATAAGGATTAAATCAATTAATCAAATAAATGCAGCACTACTGATATGAGACACTGACACATAAAAATGATTTTGTGGAGTAGCACAAGGTGGTAAATCAAATGTGCCATACACACTATGGACAATACTTGAGGGTGCAAACATCAATTTCCCATAACACATATCAATGATTCTGTCATAGCAGGAAATTTAGCGATATGTTTCAAGCTTGATAATTCATTAGCATCAAGTAGGTTGTAAAAGTGATATTTAGTGCAGTGTTATTTTTCAAGTATTTTTCAATCCAAATAATTTCACTCTTCAAACAGTATATTTATTAAGTAACAATCCTAACATGTTACATTTCCAAGATGAGTCATTACAAAGTACAATTAATTGGCTATGTTCGAAATCTGGTGTTCACAGTGGCCTACTAAATTAAATCTACATGCATACATCTCAGTACAGGTAGTCCCCAAATTACGGACATCCGACATACAAACGGGCCGCAGATGCTCCTTTATCTGTAAGGGGGACATGACGCAGGCGCCTCAGTAACTCCCGCTCCGTCATCTTTGGCCTGGGGACGCTGCAAGCAGTAGCTGAACGGAGGCGATTTCGCTGCTCGCGCAGTGTAGTGTCCCATGGGCGGCTCCCGGCAGCAAGCAGTGACCTGTGGTCTATAGTCACTGGGGCCACAGCTACCGCTCGCGTGCAGGACGGAGGCTTGATGGGATGGTTCGCTGCCCGCCCACCACGCCGCTGCAGCTACTGCTCGTGACTAGATGGAGGGTGGATGGAGCTTGGGGGTTTGCATGGGCGTTGGGGGCTGCCCCGTTCGTTCCTGGTGGGCAGCTGATGATGCTGCAAGCAGTGACCCAGTTGTGGCTGAACGGAGACCATTGAGGGGCGGCAGGGGGTAGCCTTGTAGTGTGCCTCGGGTGGCTGCCTGTTGAATAGGGCTGGTGGTGGGCGATTCACTACTCGCCTTTGGCCGCACCATGTTCGCTCTCAGTGGGCTGACGCTCCAGGCAGCGTACTGTAGTGGAGGTGGCTGTGTGGTGAACCGCCTCTCACAGCCCCCATTCATTCTCAATAGCAAGCCTACTTGTACTGTTACGTACATAGCAGGAAGTTGTCTCTCGTTCAATACATCAGACGTGCTGACGACAGGTAACTTCCTGCTGTGATAGGGTGTACAGTGCTGCGCAGAAGAGCTCATCTTAATCTTTTTTCTTCACCCTTCAACAATGTCTCTAAAACACAAACCTGATGCAAGTGCTGGTGATACAGTACAGAAGAGAAAAACCATTACCATGGAAAATAAAGTAGAAATAATAAAACAGTCAGAGAGAGGTGAAACTCCATCATTCATTGGCAGAGCACTTGATTACAGTCGGTCAACAATAGCATTTATTAAAATAACTAGACATTAAGCCCGTTACAATAACGGGTGCTAGAACAGTACTGCATAAACATTAGTAGGAACAGTCTATGGCAAGGGACCTTGACCTCATTCTGTTTGTTGTCTTGATTTTTTTTTGTCAAAAATATTTTTGCAAGAAGCCTAAAATAAAATAATAATAAAAATAAAATAGAAACGTGTATGACAATACAGTAAGTATAATTAATATTGTCTTAGTGTAAAACTTTGTAACAATCTGTAATACACAATATCCAAAGAAGATATTTAGGAAAAATTTTCTATTTTTTTACCTCATGAAATGTTTCTATAAAATTTCATTATAGACAACATTTCTTGTAAATATTCTGTCCGAGTTTGGCAACAGTTAGCCTTGTTCAGGACCTTCTAAAACCTTGACAACAACATCTGGAAAACTTCTAACTCTTGATAATGCAACATATAACTGACCGTCTCTGAATACTGGTTCTGGCAAGTAAATGGCAACTTTTTCTAAGGTTTGCTCTTCTGAGTCTTTCCCTTTTAGCGTTTTTCTGACGCTCATTTTCTTTTTCTTCAATCGATCTATTTGCTCGTATTTTTCTTTGTCTTCCAGCCTTTCTTTTGTTAATGTTTACTTGTTGAGCTGACCCTTCTTCCAGGAGATGTTGCTTATATAGGATTTGATTGTCTGTGTCTTTTGTCATACTTGACGTGTCCTTTTTTTTGGGTCGCATGTTGTTAATAGCAACGTCCGTAATATTTTCTCTGACAGTAATACTTTCTTGTATGTGGCTGTAATATGCGTCACTGTATTGTGTGCCTTTAATTTTCTCTCCCAGTAATACTGGTTTATATTTCCGTAAAATGCCTGTAATTTTCTCTGACAGTAATACTGGCTTTGATGTCCGTAATATGACTGTTTTCTGTCACAACAGTGGGCAATCTATCAATCTGGGCTATGTATATTTGTCTAAACTTTCCAAAGCACAGCATGATCTGAGGATATTTGCTAACTGACATTAATTGATTTCTTGCCTAAAGTAACTACACTGTACTCTTATTTGAGCAGTTTTTCCACACTTACTTTTTTACTTTTACCTAAGTAGTTTCCATGTTGGATACCTTTATTTAAGCAAATTTTTGTCTACTTTAGTAATACTTCTACTTTAGTAGATTGTTTAGTACTTTACCTACATCTGCCTAAAAATGTGTTACAACCCAGTGTTTGAGAAACACTGCTTTAGAGTTTTTCTGGAAAAATATAAATGTGAAAACAATCGTGGTCTTGCTGCCATGATTCTTCCATTTTATAGTTTTTTGATTATTCCAACTACAATTCAAAAATTGGATAAAACCAATTACTTCACCTAAAAGATTAAAGAATGTCTAAAAATTATTTTATGACATAAAAAAGACCATTTATTCAGTGTTGCATCTCTTAACCTAGGCTAAAAACTGACAGCACAAAATTAAACTTACCTCATTAGACTGTTTGCCACTGTAGGACATTTTCTTAATTGCCACCACCTCAGTTGTGCGAACATCTCGTGCCTGTCAAAAGAAGAAGAAGAAATCAGACTGAAAGAAATAAAATAACATTGACTATGAGGCTAATAATCAAATTGAAACATTTGTTCTGGATCTTTATGCTATTAAAAATTTTTCTTTACAATTCCAAACAAAATTGACAAAAATTCTATTATACAAAAATGAAACTGTAAATTCCATTCACAAAACAATTCATGTAAATACCACCATATGCATAATTATCTTTAATTACAAAAACTATGCTTATAATTTCATGTTAATTTAAAAATCAGGTTTAAATCAGCTTTTAACTCTCCTATGCGAGTGTTCTCTGAAACTATGCCTGTATGCAGATACCTC
Organism: Polypterus senegalus; assembly: GCF_016835505.1. Classification (NCBI taxonomy): domain Eukaryota; kingdom Metazoa; phylum Chordata; class Cladistia; order Polypteriformes; family Polypteridae; genus Polypterus; species Polypterus senegalus. The sequence goes on from NC_053159.1 coordinate 130,258,662, forward strand.
TACGATTATGTAAACTTGACTATACACGAATTACAACTAGAAGCGTTAGTAAAATTCCTGTTAGCAAAATTGACAACAGACATCACAAAGATAAAGTATATTTTTATAGAATAACTAAAAAAAAGTACTACAGCTTAAGATTAAAAAATAACTAAATAATTCTAAATAAAAAAAAAAGAAAACGTTAAGTGACAAAAATCATACCTAGGATTTTAGGATTAAAAAAAATGCAAACATAAGTGGCAAAAATCGTGATATGAAAAACTGTGAGGTATTTTTAAGAAAACCAGCAGAAATTTAACTTTAGCACAGACATTTACTGACAATAACCAAAAAGTTTTTTTCATTCTCTTCAAAAATAAAACCACTAAAAATTCAGTATTTATTTCAGTCATTTCCGCTGTAAGTATTCGTGAAAATTAAGTATTCCTTAAATAACACTCTAGCAGCGCTCTGGTTGCTTCAACCTTATTTGGCGTCTCTTTCCCAATTGGATTATGCTCATTGCAACATTTTAACCTTCACTCAAAAGAAAAATATACTGTATATATTTCAACACAGCCTACACAGAACAGTTGCTTTCCATGACACTTGTACAGTTTACTGGTATACATGTAAATCGTGGTTTGTACAGTTTGAATGTTGCATACATGTGTAAAACCCAAATTTCAAAATAAATCATATGGCCGACAGCATTGTACAAGTCTGAAAAAACATAGGAAATATCCTTCAGGTGGAGCAACAGGTGCTGGTGGCAGTGCATGAAGATTATTGGCACATCTGACAAAAGAGTAGCAATGCAGCAGCAGCTGCTAAGGAAGTGGTGATGGAGAAGACTAGTATCACTGACCTAATGAATGCGTAAAACAGTTAATCATGTAAACTTGAAGCGGTAAACAAAATTTATGTCTGGTGATATTACTTTACTTGAAACATTAAAAACTTCAAGTAAGCATTGGATTCCATTTTTGCTAAATTAACGATATCAAAAAAGTTCAAGACCCCTGACGTTCCAGTTATTCTAGTCGTTACTTTGTGAGATGCTGAACACTTTCCAGCCTGCATTAAGAACAGCACTGCCCAGTAATTACATGTCAAATAAGACCAAAGGTTAATTATTTTCATGTACAATCTGCAAAAGAAGACGCACAATACCCACTCGCTGAATAGTAACAACTTGTACAAACTGGAGACCCTGGGTATTTGGTTTCATTTTTTATGTGAGTGGTATCTAATATTATCTTAAAAATGATTTTAAGAGTGGATAAAATGGCACACTGATATTTGTACTGAATATGTGTTTAGCCTAATTGCACTTCATTCATAAAAGTTAACTTCCAAATGTACAGGTGCTGGTCATAAATTAGAATATCATGACAAAGTTGATTTATTTCAGTAATTCCATTCAAAAAGTGAAACTTGTATACAGTGGAACCTCGGTTCACGAACGTCCCGGTTCACGTACAACTCTGTTCACGACCAAAAAGCTCGCCAAACTTTTGCCTCAGTTCACAACCACACACTCGGTATACGAACAAGCCAGTTTCCCTGGCCTGTCTGAGCTGAGAGAGAGAGCGAGCAAGAGCGAGCGAGCACATGCCTGCTGGGGTAGGAGATTGCTTCACGTGTTTGCTGAACAAGCCAGTTTCCCTTGCCTCCTGAGCTGAGAGAGAGAGAGCAAGAGCGAGCGAGCACGTGCCTGCTGGGTGTGGGGGGAGGAGGATATTGCTGCACGTGTTTGCCTGCCTATCTGTAGGCTGTAGTGCAAGCGAATCACAACCCCCACCACAGGCAGCCTGAGAGAGAAAGAGAGCTGCCATGCTTTTTCATTTAAGCAAAGCCGCTCCTTGTTCATTGTTTTCAATAAGACGTGCACTCTCTTTGTGCTCTACAGTATTTCGTGTGCTTTTGCAGTTATCTATGGCTTCTAAGCAAGTGGAGAGTGGTCAGAAGTAAGTTTTGAAGAAAATTGAAATCGAAGTAAAGAAAGAAATTACAAGAGGTGGAAAAACCGTTTACCAGTTTACTCATTTACCAATCTGAGAACCCTCGTGCTTTCAAGCAGCATAATGTAAACAAAGCCAGACTGCCAGTAATGTGGAGGGCAAACACGAAGGGCTGAGTCACAAGAACTTTATTTTTGGAATGGCTGCATGAGGCTTTCACTCCCACCAGCTAAAAGCACCAGAAACCCAAGAAATCACAAGAGAGAAAACACCTGAAGGAAAACACTTCATGCCAGAACTCGTTTCATGCAAGGTTAGTTTTCTTGGTGGTTTTTGTATTACCGATTTTTCAAAAGTTTAATTTTTTAGTTCATAATGAGATTTGTTGCAATGTTATTTTTCTCTTTTTTCAAATGTTCCTTTTTTTCCTTGTGCTTAAAACTCATGAAAGTGTTTACAGATGGAGTTTTTCATAGCGCGATTAGGTGCGATGTTACATTTCTCTTTTTTCAAATGTTCGCTTTTTTCCTTGTGCTTAAAACTCATTAAAAAATTGTTTACATGGAGGACTTCATCGTGTGATCTCCTCCAATGTTACTTTTTTTGTTTGCTTGTTAGTTGGTTTTTTCAAGCGCTTCGGATTTGTTGTTCCTTTTTTTTTCTGCTGTGTTTAAAACTCATTTATAAAAAAATGCTGCGCGAGCAAGGGAGGTAGGGAGGGAGGGGCTTTGGTGGTGTGTGTGCTAGAGAGAGAGAGAGCGCGAGCGAGCCAGCTCGTGTAGCTGATCAGGGAGCCTGGGTGTTTTGTGTCAGTGTTATTCAATGCTTTTACATTAGTTTACTATTACACTGTGGATTCTATGGTTTAATTAACTATTTTTGGGCTTAATCTTTACATATTTTTACATATTTACATACAGTTTGTACGGTCTGGAACGGATTAATTGTATTTACATACAATCCTATGGGGAAACTGCTTCGGTTCACGACCAACTCGGTTTACGAAAAAGTTCTGGAACGAATTATGGTCGTGAACCGAGGTTCCACTGTATTAGATTAATTCATTACACACAGACTGATGTATTTCAAATGTTTATTTCTTTTAATTTTGATGATTATAACTGACAACGAATGAAAGTCCCAAATTCAGTATCTCGGGAAAATTAGAATACAGTAATCCCTCGCTACTTTGTGGTTCACTTTTCGCGGATTCACGACTTTGCGGGTTTTTAAATATAGTAGTAGTATTTCCTAGTCCAAGAACAACAAAACAAGTTTGGTGACTAAGTGCGTTGTAACACGGGCTGTGATTGGTACATGGGAGGGAGATGACAAATCACAGCTTCCCGCTTTCTAATCGGGCCTGTGATTGGTGCTTTGACTGATGCCCAGATCCCACAGACTGGCTAAGGATCTGCAAGAGCGGTCACAGGAATGGGACGGTGATATGGTTCAATCGGTCCAATTTTGCAACAAGGTCGACGACGTCATGACCACCTACAAGCTGCTCTTCGACCGGAAAAAGAAGCAGCGGCAAAAACTGCCGAGAGCTGCAAAAAAGAGCCAGTTCCTACTACTACTACTACGGATACACCATCGTGGAAGAGGTGCCCCAGGAAATGGCACCGTCGTCTGAAGAGACGTAAAATACAGTCATCGGCTGCGCAGTAAAAGTCATCATCACCTTCATCGTCATCATTTTACCTGCACAGCATATTCATCACCATCATCACATCATAAACAGCTACGTGTACTTCGCTATACAGTAACTGTAAACTTATCTACCGATTTCATATTGCTTAACAGTTGTCCCTGTTATTAATAGAGTAAAGGGTGGGTCGTAAACAGTACAGGGAGGGTTTAAAAACATCCAAATACACGTTAAATAATTAAATAAATATGGTGTCCCTACTTCGCTGAAATTCAGTTATTGCAGCCGGCCTTGGAACTTATCTCCCGCGAAAAACGAGGGATTACTGTATTGTAAAAAGGTTCAATATTGAAGACACCTGGTGCCACACTCTAATCAGCTAATTAACTCAAAATACCTGCAAAGCCCTTTAAATGGTCTCTCAGTCTAGTTCTGTAGGCTACACAATCATGGGGAAGACTGCTGACTTGACAGTTGTCCAAAAGACGACCATGCACAAGGAGGGCAAGACACAAAAGGTCATTGCTAAAGAGGCTGGCTGTTCACAGAGCTCTGTGTCCAAGCACATTAATAGAGAGACAAAGGAAAGGACAAGATGTGGTAGAAAAAAGTGTACAAGCAATAGGGATAACCACACCCTGGAGGGGACTGTGAAACAAAACCCATTCAAAACTGTGGGGGAGATTCACAAAGAGTGGACTGCAGCTGGAATCAGTGCTTCAAGAACCATCACGCACAGACGTATGCAAGACATGGGTTTCAGCTGTCGCATTCCTTGTGTTAAGCCACTCTTGAACAAGAGACAGCGTCAGAAGCGTCTTGCCTGGGCTAAAGACAAAACTGCTGCTGAGTGGTCCAAAGTTATGTTCTCTGATGAAAGTAAATTTTGCATTTCCTTTGGTGTAAAGTTTTGACAGTCAGTGATGGTTTGGGGTGTAATGTCATCTGGTGGTGTTGATCCATTGTGTTTTCTGTTGTCCAAGGTCAACGCAGCAGTCTACCAGGAAGTTTTAGAGCACTTCATTCTTCCTGCTGCTGACGAACTTTATGGAGATGCAAATTTCATTTTCCAACAGGACCTTGCACCTGCACACAGTGCCAAAGCTACCAATACCTGGTTTAAGGACCATGGTATCCCTGTTCTTGATTGGCCAGCAAACTCACCTGACCTTAACCCCATAGAAAATCTATGTGGTATTGTGAAGAGGAAGATGCAATACACCAGATCCAACAATTCAAAAGAGCTGAAGGCCACTATCAGAGCAACATGGGCTCTCATAACACCTGAGCAGTGCCACAGACTGATCGACTCCATGCCACGCCACATTGCTGCAGTAATCCAGGCCAAAGGAGTCCCAACTAAATATTGAGTGCTGTACATGCTCATACTTTTCATGTTCAAACCTTTCAGTAGGCCAACATTTCTAAAAATCCTTCTTTTGCATTGGTCTTAATAGATACTCTAATTTTCCGAGATACTGAATTTGGGACTTTCATTAGTTGTCAGTTATAATCATCAAAATTAAAAGAAATAAACATTTGAAATACATAAGTCTGTGTGTAATTGATTAATCTAATATACAAGTTTCACTTTTTGAATGGAATTACTGAAATAAATCAACTTTGTCGTGATATTCTAATTTTATGACCGGCACCTGTATAATTGTTACAGCCTATGGGTAATGACAATTCATTCAAGACTTAGACTCAAGTCTCTATTCTGTAGAAGAAGAGAACCTGCATTTGATAGAATAAGATGGGGGAAAAAAAACCTTACCTACACATACTGCCTTCAGAAGTTCTACTCACTTTCAAAAATAACATAAAACCCATATGCTTAATTGTTTTGTCTCAAACATATCTCTCCAACGTTAACCTGATTTAGCTCTACTTTTGGCCCGGGATATGGAGAAGTGTTTCTGTTTGATGACTATAATGCTTTTTTGGCAGCTCACATGTTATGAAGGTGGAATGGTTTAATTAGTTTGATCAAAGCTTTATAATGTTTACCTTAGGTGGTTTTACTTACCAACTCAAATGTCTCTTCCACCTTCCTACTTTTTAAAGTGCTAGGTAGGGTTACCACCTTTCCTTCTTACTTTTTAATCTTTCACTGTAGACTTTGCCATTACCCTGTGAGCACGACAGGTAGTTAGTCCTCTATTGGCACATAACTCTTTCCATAAAATATCCCTGTATGTAGATGATATTTTGCGTTCAATAACAATATGTCTTAACCCTGGCCAGTTCATAATGAAATCAAAGCACGAAGGCCAATAATCATAATAGCAAGTTGTACAGGCTGGCAAAGTACTATATAATGACTATATCCTGGAACTTCACTCCACAAGACTCACAGGATAAGCAGTATTATTCCTAATATGTATTAACAGCTTTTACAGTAACACAAAGCCAAAATAAGGATTTGCATCAGTCAAAAGTTGAATAATTAAAGCCAGATAAGAAGTTTTCATTCCTGGAAATTAGCCTGACAATTTCACAGTTTAACAATCAGGAATACTTACATACATATCAAAGCTAATATGGAATTTTTAGTTAACATATAATCTTTTACAAAATTATTACAGTAAATAATTAAATGAGGTTAAACAACGACTTATTAAAACATTAGGAAAAGGACTGAAGGTCAACTAAAGGGTTAACTACACATGGATTAACACTAGAATTGCCAGAGTTTACGAAAAAACTCGTAGATCCGGCCCACCTTAAAACCGTTCTCACTTCTCCGCCAGCGTCCTTTGTCTTCTAAATGTGCTGATTAACAGGAGCAGCAAGCAGCCGAATATTCCACCCCCCACCGTCGCAGAACGTTCACCAAGTTTTCCCAGCTCATGCCTTGTTTGATTATCTGAGAGTGACTCAACTGCTGGAGTTTTAGAGTGGAAATAATAGATCGTTATTTGGAACACATACATTTCATGTGTGTTCCGTTTCTACTGTAATCTGTGTAAACATATTGCTAAAACTGAAACTTTGTCATATTTTAGTAATAAATGTTACAAAATGTAGGCATAAACTATAGAATGTGTGAAGCCTGATTTTCAAAGATCAAATAAACACCTTCTGAAAAGGTTCAAAAACAACACAAAGACTTCCGTGGCGTAGTGCTAAGATTTGCGTTTTAGAGTGCAGCATTCTTACCATGTCTCAGAGACTCGAGTTCGACTCCTCGCTAGGGAGAAAGTGTTACTTTTTTTTTCTTTTTAACTATGGCCGCGCTGCCTGCCTGCATGCAAGCGTCTGCATTCTGCGTGCTGGGGCGTTTTTCTTTTTTTTCCTAAGTAAATTGTTACGTTTAAAATGTCAATCGCGGTTATTTCTGTTGATTAATTCATGCTTTCATTCACTATAGCTAATATTGTTATCAAGTGGTCGCTATTTTTGCCTGTTGTATACAATCTATCTAGCGTCCTTATCTCCACTCTCACTGCCCGCTTGCCTGCGTGCAGCGTGTGTTGATTGATAAATGATTTAATGTATTTTCTTTTTAACCTCAAAACGGACATAAACTTTATAAACTGGTATGTACTGTCAGTTAATGAGATCGTTATATTTTCATATGAGATGCTCCTTTTAAAATATTTAACAACTGAAACTGCAATTAACATGAACAGGTGTCCTTACAACTGTTATTTTTAAGATCCATAACACACAGACAGACAGACAGGTAGACAGACAGAGCACTGCGTAATAGAGAGACAGACAGGCAGATAAGTCACTAGATACTGTATATGAATAAACAGGGAAGGCACATGTACTGAAAGAAAAAAAAGATCAACATGTGCGTTGTTCCAACTACACTGAATAAGCTCACGCGCTCTAACCCCTCCCCTCCCCCATCTGACTCTAAGTAACAGCGCAAGTACAGACGCAAACCAAGTGTATGTGTGTACTGTATAATATTAACACAAAGAGCAGCTTACTACTGAAAACGGCAAATATAGGAGTGAGTGGGGATTGAACCGGCGACTCTTGATTACACTTGGTTTGCGTCTGTACTTGCGCTGTTACTTAGACTCAGATGGGGGTGTGAAGTGAGGGGTTACAGCGCATGAGCTTATTCAGTGCAAGCAGGACCAAGGTACATGTTGATCTTTTTTTTTTCTTTCAGTACATGTGCCTTCCCTGTTTATTTATATACAGTATCTAGTGACGCAGTGCTCTGTCTGTCTGTCTGTCTGTCTGTGTGTTATGGATCTTAAAAGTAACAGTTATAAGGACACTTATTCATTTTAATTGCAGTCTCAATTGTTAAACAATATTTTAAAAGGAGCATCCCACATGAAAATATAACGATCTCATTAACTGACAGTGCTTACCAGTTTATAAATTGTATGTCCGTTTTGATGTTAAAAAGAAAAAAAAAATAACAGTCTCTACCCAGGAGGGCAATTGAACACGGGTCTCTAAAGCACAGGCAGCCCGTTGCGCGGAGTCAGCGACTCTTACCACTGCGCTACAGAAGCTATTTTAACGTCTTTCAGCCTTTTGTGAAAATGTTTATTTGACGTTTGGACTTCATGCTTTTACACATTCTATAGTTTATGCCTACATTTTGTAACGTTTATTACTAAACTATGAAAAAGTTTCTGTTTTAACAATGTGTTTACACAGATTACTGTAGAAACGGAACCAACATGAAATGCGTGTGTTCCAAATAATGATTTATTATTTCCACTCTAAAACTCCACTTCACTCCCAGGTAATCAATCAAGGCATGAGCTGGGAGAACTTCGTGAGCGTTCTGCGACGGTGGGGGATGGAATAGCCGGCTGCTTGCTGCTCGTCTTTATTGGCACATTTACAGGACAAAAGAAGCTGGCGGAGAAGTGTGAACGGCTTTAAGGTGGGCCGGATCTACGAGTTTTTTCGTAGACTCTGGTATTTCTAGTGTTAAAGCTTGAGCATGTGAGGTTGGCCTCATCTTAGAGAAACCACCAGCTTGATTTTCCAAGGTCAGAGGTAAATGAGTAACGAATACCCTCTAGAAAGTGAGGATAAACTAATGGGATAAACTCCAGAGGGGTGATATTGATCTTAGCATTGCTTCACAGGAGGGGTGCTAAGATCAATAGAAGAGTCCACTGATCACCTCTATTTACAAGGCAACATTCAGGTAAATGGGAGAGTCAAAAAGAATCAGAAAATACTGGTGACATTAGTTGATTGCATGAAATAATAAAGCTATGCTAATTAATAAATCAGATGACGTGATGTATTAGATGAGGTAACGGTAGTAAAAAAAGCACAAAAGCAGATTAGCTGTACAGTGGAACCTCGGTTCACGAACGTCTTGGAACAGGTACAAATCGGTTTACGACCAAAAAGTTCACCAAACTTTTGCATCTGTTCATAACCACAGACTCGGTATACGAACAAGCCAGTTTCCCTTTCAGTTTGTGCGTGCCAATGATTTCCGCACGTGTTCAGTCTCTCCCTGTGCAGCGAAAGAGAGAGAGACACACACACACACTCACAAACACAGACAGGCGCACACGAGAGAGACACACACATACACAGACATGCGCGCAAGAGAGACAGACACAGACACGCGGGCAAGAGAGACACAAAAGAGATACAGACGCGCGAGAGAGAGAGACACACACACAAAGATGCGAGAGAGAGGCAGGCAGGCAGGCAGGCAGGCACAGACAGACAGACAGACGCGCGAGAGAGAGAGACACGCACGCACACAAAGGCACGCGAGAGAGAGACACGCACACAGGCGCACGCAGACAGACAGACAGATGCGCGAGAGCGAGAGAGACACACACACACAGGCACGCGCAAGAGAGACACGCATAAGGCTTGTTTTTAAAGAGACAGATCCAAGCATTGTTTAAACCTCGTATTTAATGAAGACTTTTTTCTATTGAATTTTAACCTCCACTTCACTTCTGTTTACAGCAATCGGTTCGAAGCATGTATTGTTGCAATGTTACTTTTCTTGGAGGCTTATTAAATTATAGATTTTTCAAATGTTAATTCTTTTCCCTCTGCTTAAAACTCATTAAAAGAAGTGTTTTTAGCGAGCGGTTCATAGCGCTACAGCACAAACTCTTGCAGTGTTAGTTTTCTCTGTTGTGCAAGGTTTTCTCAGTGTTATTCAGTGTTTCATTTCGTTTACTATTACGCTGTGCATTCTATGGCATCATTAAGTATATTTGTGCTTAAAAATTTTTAAAAAAAATATCTTTACATACAGTTCTTACGGTCTGGAACGGATTAATTGTATTTACGTACAATCCTATGGGAGAAATTATTTTGGTTCACGACCAAATGTTCTGCATTCTCATCTGGGCTCCGTGACTTTCTTCATTTAAAACAGAGGAATGTTTGTTTCCACAACACTAATGGCAAGAGGCACAGTGGCGCAATGGTAGCCCCGCTGCCTCGCAGTAAGGAGACCTAGGTTCGCTTCCTGGGTCCTCCCTGCGTGGAGTTTGCATGTTCTCAACGTGTCTGCGTGGGTTTCCTCCAGATGCTCCAGTTTCCTCCCACAGTCCAAAGACAAAGTGTGCGCGTGTGTGTGTGTCCTGCCCGGGGATTTGTTCCTGCCTGGCTGGGATAGGCACCAGCAGACCCCTGTGACCCTGTGTTAGGATATAGCGGGTTGGAAAATGACTCACTGACTAATGGCAAGAAATAGAAGGAAGTGTCTCTCCCAGAGGGGTTAAAAGACGACAACACAATATTATTGATGTTTAAACAATAGTTGGGGCAGTTGGACATAAGAGATTTCAACAATACTTAAACATTATGAATGCACAACACCCATCAAAGTAAAACATGTCATTGGCAGCACCCAGATACAACATATAAAAATCCAACATTCCAGCAGTCACACAAACTTAGCACAAATGTATATTTTAATGACAAAGACACAGCTATTTAATTTTTCACCAAATAACGTTCCATCCCAAGCATAAATTTAAGTATCTGATAGAACAATTATTATAAGACTAGCAAAATACCCGCGCTTCACAGCGGTGAAGTACTGCATTCAAATTTTTATTAAGAAGAAAATTAAACCTTTTTAAACTGAGGGAAAATATGCCAATAATTATTTGTTAAGGATCTCTTTGTATACAATGTTGTCAGTTCGGCCCTCCGGTTGTAACATGACCAAGCTGTGCGCTGAGCTTACTCTTGAGCAGACGTGGCCACGTGAACAGTAATCTTGTCTCAAATGGCACATCTTGGATTGCTGCTGTCATAATCGATTTGAGTTTCATGGTTTGTTTCAATTACGACAGTATTTGCAGGATTTGTTGTGTTGAAGTGACATTTGGCATCTGTCAAGTATTGTAAGCACACAACCGGTTTCATTGATAAAATCACATCCAGCTTTTGAGAGTTTAAACATTCATAAACATCGAAGTGTCCACTACTGAAATCGTCACCTGTGAATCTAAGATGTTTAAGATGTTTAAGAGGCATTGGCGGTTGTTGAAAGGTGTAAAATATTTGGCCATTTCGGTACACTTGAAAGCGACAACCGAACAATTCAGCGGCAGCCATCAACTCACATGCAGATGCATAGGTGAAGGGCTTAAGCATTTCACTCTTCTAGTGCTCCTGTGTAGTATAATTATCTCCTGTACCGTCATCAGTCCACTTCTTGAACCTGTCCCAGTCATTCAATACATAAGACACAATGTTTCTCCAGATATCAAGAGTGAGCCTGATATGGCAGACGTTGTTGAGCGTTATGACCATTACGCATAGAATTTCGAAATAAAACCTGCTTAACTTTTGTAAGTAAGCTGTAAGGAATGAGCCTGCCAAATTTCAGCCTTCTACCTACATGTGAAGTTGGAGAATTAGTGATGTTGGAAAGTTCAATATCTCGGCTGACAGTGGCATCATACCACCGAAATAAGTATGTGCATTTGTTTCGGTTAGCTCAGGGAAGCCACCTACCAAATTTTGTGAAGATGGGGCCGTAAATAAGAAAGTTCAACATGGCGGACGTTGTTGACCGTTATGACCGTTACACGTAGAATATCGAAATGAAACCTGCTTAACTGTTGTAAGTAAGCTGTAAGGAATGAGCCTGCCAAATTTCAGCCTTCTACCTACACGGGAAGTTGGAGAATTAGTGACGTTGGAAAGTTCAATATGGCGGCCGGCGTTGGTGTTATACTAACGAAATAAGTACAGACATCGGTTTCCGTTAAAAGTTCAATATGGCAGCCGACAGTGGCATCATATCACCGAAATAAGTACCAAATTTCAGCCTTCTACCTACACGGGAAGTGGGAGAATTAGTGACGTTGGAAAGTTTAATATGGTGGCTGACAGTGGCATCATACCACCGAAATAAGTATGTACATTGGTTTCGGTTAGCGCAGGGAAGCCGCCTACCAAATTTCGTGAAGATGGGGCCATGAATAAGAAAGTTCAATATGGCGGACGTTGTTGACCGTTATGACCGTTACGCGTAGAATTTCAAAATGAAACCTGCTTAACTTTTGTAAGTAAGCTGTAAGGAATGGGCCTGCCAAATTTCAGTCTTCTACCTACACGGGAAGTTGGAGAATTAGTGACGTTTGGAAAATTCAATATGGCGGCCACTGTCATACCATCGAAATAAGTACGTACATCGGTTTCGGTTAGCGCAGGGAAAACGCCTACCAAATTTCGTGAAGATGGGGCCATGAATAAGAAAGTTCAATATGGCGGACGTTGTTGACCGTTATGACCGTTACGCGTAGAATTTCGAAATGAAACCTGCTTAACTTTTGTAAGTAAGCTGTAAGGAATAACCCTGCCAAATTTCAGCTTTCTACCTACATGGGAAGTTGGAGAATTAGTGAGTGAGTGAGTGAGTGAGTGAGGGCTTTGCCTTTTATTATTATAGATTTCAAGGGATTGGCACAGAGAAAAGAACTTTAACACTAGAATTACCAGAGTCAATGAGTCACCTCTGTGCTACCGTATTTTTTTCTTCTAAATATGCCGATTAAGACGAGCAGCAAGCAGCCGGCTATTCCATCCCCACCGTCGCAGAACATTCACTAAGTTTTCCCAGCTCATGCCTTGTTTGATTATCTGGGAGTGACTCAAATGCTGGAGTTTTAGAATGGAAATAATAGATTGTTATTTGGAACACATGCATTTTATGTGTGTTCTGTTTCTACTGTAATCTGTGTAAACATATTGTTAAAACAGAAACTTTTTCATATTTTAATAATTAAGTGTTACAAAATTTAGGCATAAACTATAGAATGTGTGAAGCCTGATTTCCAAGATCAAATAAACACTTAAAAGGTTCAAGAACAATAGAACAGCTTCTGTGGTGTGGATTTGCTTCTCAGAGCGCAGCATGCTTACCGTGCCTCAGAGACCAGAGTTCGATTCCACGCTGGGGAGAAAGTGTTACTTTTTTTTCTTTTTAACCATGGGTGCGCTGCCTACCTGCAAGCATCTGCTTTCTGCGCTGGGGCGTTTTTCTTTTTCTTAAGTAAATCGTTAAGTTTAAAATGTCGATCGCGGTTATTTCTGTTGATTAATTCACGCTTTCATTCATTATGGCTACTGTTATCAAGTGGTCGCTATTTTTGCCTGTTGTAAACAATCTATCTCCACTCTCACTGCCCACTGTCAGACAGATCACTGAATAATGTAGATAGATAGAGAGATAGAGAGATAGGAAAGGCACTATATGACAGGTGCTGCAGAAAGGCAAGCAGACAGTGAGAGTACATTCACATGTGAAAGGCACTAGAAAAATAGATAGGAAAGATACTGATATAATAGGTAGACAGAGAATGCACTAAACAGATACATAACAGTATTAGCTATACAGTATTTTCGTTGTATAATGTACAGTATATGTATTTTACAACTCTGGGAATTGTCAAATAGAAATACATTAAATCATATATCAATCGACACACGCTGCACGCAGGCAATCGGGCAGTGAGAGTGGAGATAAAGACGCTAGATAGATTGTATACAACAGGCAAAAATAGCGACCACTTGATAACAGTATTAGCCATAATGAATGAAAGCATGAATTAATCAACAGAAATAACTGCAATCGACATTTTAAACTTAACGATTTACTTAAGAAAAAAGAGAAAAAAAAAACGCCCCAGAACGCAGAAAGCACACGCTTGCAGGGAGGCAGAGAGGTGAAGATTAAAAAGAAGAAAAAAAAGTAACACTTTCTCCCCAGTGGGGAATCGAACTCGGGTCTCTGAGGCACGGTAAGCATGCTGCGCTCTGAGAAGCAGATTTTAGCACTATGCTACGGAAGCTGTTGTGTTGTTCTTGAACCTTTTGTGAGTGCTCATTTGATCTTTGGAAATCAGGCTTCACATATTCTACAATTTATGCCTATGTGTTTACACAGATTACAGTAGAAACGGAACACACATGAAATGCATGTGTTTCAAATAACTATCTATTATTTCCACTCTAAAACTCCAGCAGTTGAGTCACTCCCAGATAATCAAACAAGGCATGAGCTAGGAAAACTTAGTGAACATTCTGCGGCGGTGGGGATGGAATAGCCGGCTAGTCTTAATCAGCACATTTAGAAGACAAAAGACGGTGGCAGAGAGGTGAGAACGGTTTTAAGGTGGGCCGGATCTACAAGTTTTTTCATAGACTCTGGTAATTCTAGTATTAAGGAGGCCACTATTTAAGGCACTTAAAAGAAATGGGTACACACATGACTGCTAGTGGGAAATATATAAAGATGCTCTAAGAGCAAAAGCTGCGAGACAACAAGCACGTAATGCTGCTTAAAATTTCTTACTGCAAAAAATAAACACAAGCAAAAACTTGGGACAAAGAAAATTTTACCAGTGCATTAAGAGCAAATAATACAATTCTCTAGGCCTATAAAAAAAAAAAAACACTAAATGAAGACTTACTGTAGTTATAAGTAAACTGCACCAAATAGATACAACTGAAGAAGGCAAGAAAATATCTCCGGTAAAAAAAATCCCAAAAAATGAAAAAATGAAGATGGCATAATGCATTCCACAAAAATTAACAGAAAACCGAAAAACTTCCAAGTATATAAATATTTTCTGTCTTAGACTAAATATAATCAATATTATCTATTACATAGATATTGCGTAAATTACTAACAAAACTCATTACACATGTATTTCTAAAAGCTGATCTTAAATTGAGATGTACATAGATGCTTATTCACAGACATTTCGAATATAGAAGTTACATTTATTTATAAGTCCAAAAGGGCTGGCTTGGCTACATATATACAACTTAAGTTGTGTAAAGTATACATTTTTTTTTAGTCCAACTGTTTTAGTGCTTCAGTATACTTTTTCTTTGCTGTACTTTTCTTGATATTTGATTTCTTACTGTTAGACACAATTTAAAACCAAAGATAAGCAGTGCTGACAATACATGCATAAACTGTTCAACATTAAATTCTACATGTCCATTAGCAATTACTATATGGTACGATCGATTGGTCTATAATTTAATTTTAAAAATTCCAAAGTTAATACTTTAATATAGGATATAAGGTTTGTGCGTGTCTGGTAATGCAGAAGACTAGTGTAAAAAAATTTGAGATTTTCTTATTTTTTTTAGAGGAAAAAAAATCACAATTGGCTAATCCAGTAACATGAAATTGGTGACCAGTATCAGTCTTAAAAAACATGATCAGAGTATCCCTGTTAACAATGCTTCATTTTTTTAAAAAGCCAATCTACTTGATATTTAATAAGGTTACCACATTAGTGTAAAATGCACATTCATTAAACTGTTAAAAATGCTATTATTTGCTATTGTAGCAAACGGACATTCTGCACTACACACAAATGATTTCACTCAGAATTGTTATTCTTCTAAATAATGTAAACTCTTTTCATCAAATTGAAGGATGCAATAGATGAGGTTGGAGAAAACCTTCACACTTAATATGGGGCATTCAGTGTAACTCCACATTTTGCTCTCTAAGGGTGCTTCTTTCCAGCAGGATGGGAGCAGCGGTATTGTCTTCAGCCTCATCCATGCTGATTTAAACAGAAGGCTAAAAGAGCACAGAACCAATTCACTTCAGAACTGCTGATTTCACTAGACCTGTATTAGTCTGCGCTAACGGCAGCATTATAGTTTATTGATTTAATTTACTTACAATCTCTGGATAAAATACATAAAATAACTTTTTTTTTTTTTTAACATAGGATTATATTGCTCATGAGCACCTTTGTTTCTGATCCACAAGATGACCGTTAAAAAGTTAAAGCTGCCAGCCCTGGCATAAGTATATGTGATGACTATTAACTGCACCTGAAATAAAGCTAGCAAGGGTATTTAACAGAGCAGTTGTACCTATTTAGCTACTTTGTGTACTGAAACATTATTTTACTTAAGTGCATTTGGAAGTGATAAAGGTAGCAACTCACAGGTTTATTTAGAAGATTAACCAACTGTATTTAACTATCCTACCTGAATAAATACCATGTCTCTAACTTTGACCCAAAGTTAGTCATTAACATGAAATTCTCAACATAATCAGCCTCATGTTTCTAAAATAACTACTACTGGATATCTAAGTGAGTGCAAATGCTTTACTTATAGTACTACTGTCTTGTCCTACACTATAGTTGAGTATTTACTCCAGGTGTTATCAGTGTTTTACACAGTGAACAATCATTCTGCCAAGCTCTCCTTGTGAAATACTACCACACAGAGGAGACCCTTTTCTGATACTGAGAGTGACCTTTCTAATCAGAATCAGGTGCAGCTGCCTCAATTATTCCCCTGCTCAAAAAAGAGCATCAAACACAATTATGCAATTTGGGGGAGTGTTTGGGACAATTAGCCGATTAAGTAAATACTATACAATTAGATTATTAGTCAATTATATTGAATAACCACATTAGCACTACTCAAAACTATCACCGGATCCTCAACAGTATGAAGGATTTCATGAAATCCTAGTCATCATTTATTCTGTCATTCATAAACAAGCAATTATAATAATTAATAATTTTCCCAGCCTCAATTTTACTATACAATACTATTTCACTCACCCCTTAAAATCACAATTGTCCAGTCAACAAAAATGTAAATTTAGCAGCACTGCAATTTGTATTTGTTAATATCTTACAAAGTATTTTAACTAAACATTTTGTATGAAAATATTCTATATAAACAAACGTTGCTGTTACTGGTTCAAAGGCATGATATACTTACAAAATAAACTGCTCCAAAGCTGCCATGGCCAATTTCTCTCAGATCTGTGAAAAGTTTCTCTGGATCCTCCTTAAAGAAAAGTTCTGCAATTTCTGGGTCCTTGAGGCTCCCTGCTCGGTTGGTGGACGGCATCCTCCTTACCGAGCAGAGCAGAGCCGACCAACTATCTGGACGCGCGTTTAAGCTGCCAACCCAATGAATGACTCATCTGCAGAAGCGAGGCTTATTCAGCATGGGCATCTAAGGGAGGAAAAAAGTATATACACAAAAGCAAAAATTAGTATAGTTTCTATGACTTTCTTTGCAAATCAATTACCAATTTTTCAAAAGTGGCAATCTTCTTATGCAGACAATAGCTCAGCTTTGTAACACACCAAATCACAAAGAAAAAATGGCAGAGTAAAGATTTTAAATAAGGATTAAACGCATTACAAAAAACTAAAGCACTATTTATTAAAACAAAGTATTAATTATATACAGTATGTACAGTATGAGGACTTATCTAAAGATTTAGTCAAATCTGTCGTTAAACTGCTGACTTTCTGTTACCGATTTTAGATTTTTCTCTTAACAGATTTTAAGCAAGTGGTTTTAAAATTAGATAGACATTATACAGTATCACACCAATTAAGCTTATGCAATAAAAACATATTTATCTTTTGCTGTATTCTTTTAATGAAGCAAGAACAGTATCTGACAACCCACTACTCTGGACCGACAGTCTGAGAATATACTATTTTTGAAATAAACACCTTTCAACTTGATGATTTTATATAAAGACTGTGTAAAGAAATCTTGTGCTTGCTTGTGGAAGCATTCTTGATTTAATTTTTGAAGGGAAATGAGAATTTGTTATTTAAGTAACAGGTATTTAGTGCTTTAAGAGGGCCATAATTTATCAGGCAATCTTTATTTCTTGTTCATGACATGAGACCATAGCAATATGATGAAAGACCTTAACAGTTTGCCTAATGTTTAAAAATGATAAAACCTGTCATATATCCTCTTCCTAAAAAAAATAACATCAGCATCATAAACTCTCTAGGTCTCTCACAATTATATTGCAAAAGACTAGGGGGTTTTGCCCCCTGCTCGCTTCGCTCACCAACCCCCAGGTTTGTTCCTGTGGAAAAACAATTAGAAGTGTTTTTTTTCTCATGGGAATTGTTTCATATGCATTATGTTCACTTTTCATTTTAAAACCTCATAAAAAAACAACTTTGTCAAATGTTTGTCCTTGTGATCTATTAATTGTCATTTCAAAAGCTATTCTGATGGGATTTTTAATATGAATGACATATCAAGATCTCCTTTTTGCCAGAACACCGTTTCGAGTTCATTCAATAAAAATAAGAATTTCTGATAAAATAATCTACTTACAAAAGTGGGAATATCCAGAGCCGATGTAGCCAGTAGCATTGTTGTCAAGCAGCTGCGGGTTTCAGGCCACTTTAGATGAAACATCATTGTAATAAAGAAATCTGGCCGACCAATAGTTCTGGATATTGCCATTGCATCATGATATAATGCTGCAATGCTCCTGGACTACCTTAACATGATGATGGTATTATTACTGCTTTACCCATTTTGAGTATGTCTGAACTATTATTTGAATTAAGAACGTGATTAATGAGACCTTGCATATGTTCCATTCTAAGATCAGCTTGATTCAATTTAATAAAAAAACGATTAGTTGCAACTTTTACATACACATTAGTAATGTAATGTTGAGAAAGACATTGAGATGACAGAAGTGGGTTAAGTACATGGGAATGTATCGCTAATCTTGACCCAAAATATTGTGTGTTATTCGTTTTTCTGAATGCGCTTGTTTCATATTGTACGACCATCCTGTTTTGCCATCTGGGAAAAGCAAAGGAATGAGTAAAGGATCGGCATATGCCGATGTATTTGACATACATGTTGGTTTACTATAAATGCTATTGTGATCTATCGGATTCATATAAAAATCCAAGAAAATTTCTTTGTCTGTGTTTTGCTGATAACTTTCGTGTAAAGTGCAATACTTTTGGACATATGGATTTGTATCCATTATTGGCTGTATATGTTCTAGCACGTCGGATCATTTACCGATTCTATGTTGCATCACTTCTCCATGATCATAAATATACACCTGACCAAATTGTGCTTTTTTCGAAATTAAACTCGTCATAGCTATAATTGTTGCAGGAACACAGATACTTGCATCGTATGGTACTTTTCCCTGATGGCAACACGAATTAGACGATTTACAAGTCTCCGACTTAAACTTTAAAGCCTTACAATATCTACATACTTCCGACATATCACCCATGTGCATATATTCAATCTCATTTTGCTGTTCCGTTATATCACCTAGTAATAATTTCCTTTTGTTTGCGCGAATGCGATCTGTACTCTGTTTTGTGACACCATCGAATTGTAGTACTATCATATTTATTATGTTGCTCTGCATGTGTATCGTGCCAAGGCTTTTCTTTTTTTTTGCAGCCTTTCTAAATCCACTGCTTTCATAATCTGTAACCTGCTGTGCATGTGTATGGTGCCAATGTACAGTATTTGAACATTTTTATGAAATTCTACTGTGTTTTTTTTACTATTTGTCGTTTATTTCTGACCCCTGTTTGGACCTGCACAGTTTTCAATTACACTTGTTCCGGGGTGATTACTACTTTCCTTGCCTAGGTCACCGTCTCATGGGAACATGCTTCCAACAGATATCAGTATGATGTGACTTGACCGTGTCGTGTGTCATCTTTAACTTATCAATTGTTTTAGAGCTGCTCTTACTTCTTCACTTTGTAGATGACTGTGATCTTGTTTGAAAATGGTTGTAAGCAGGGCGGGGCAACAACTGAGAGGTTAGATGACCATGATCTTATTTGATGTTTGTAAGTAGGGCGTGACTTGACTGTGTCGCGGGAAATTGTCTCTCTGAAGATGTCTCATCGCAATATATTTCTTTATAATAGAAAGACTGTACTTGCTGTAAGACTAGCGAATCTGGAGAATTTTACAATACCATATATTGGAGTCATCAAACAGGTTTGATGCAAGCACTCTCTGGGCAGAGAATCCCCCAACTCCAGCTTAACGCCCAACCCCACTCAACCACACTTTAATAAGTACTTCCCTCTTTACCTTCTGGACCCTACCAACCAATCATCCACTCATTCATTCATTTCATACAAATACGTTAAGTCAACTGAAAACTGCTAATTTATATCTATGCAAATTAGATATGTAACTCCGAAATTTGTCTGGTGTTGAAGCGCTGCCACATAAATATAATATGTTTTCTGCTGCCGACCGGGTGTTGTGGGGATGACAGCGGTGCCCCAGAGGTGGAACTTCCGGTTTTACTGTTTTCTTTCGAGGAGTGATTTGCATAAATTGCACCGTTTTAAAGAGAGAAAAGAAAAGAGGAGGGGTATCGCCGTGTAAGGACCCGGTAACCCGAAGCCGCCATGTCACCTTCAGTACTCCTGCAGGAGGCCATGAACTATCTAGTCTGTTGCAGTCCATGTATTTGGAGGATCCACCTGTACAGGACGAGGAGGATTTCGATGGCAATCTGCAGTTACTTGCGGCTGTTTCCGAATGTCTCGATGCTCTAGACAAGAGAATAAAATCTGTGGCAGAGAGTACAATATCTAGCGAAGAGGGGCTCCGCGTGTATGTGGATACAGCAATACAGAGCTTAATGACAACTTCTCTGCCCAGCTAGCAGCTACGGAGCAGGAGATCGTACATTGTCTGCAGAGGCGAGATCGCTAATGGAAGGAAGAACTATGTAAAGAGATACGGAAATGTATGTCCACGATTAAAATGCCAGCTGCACAATCAACGCCGGGGGTGTGGTCACGCGTTTATCAATTGTGATGGCCGGGACATCTTTCAACCAAGAAAAACAGCCTTTTCAAGACACTAAATCCCCCGGAACGCTATATGGCAGCTCCCCAGGATGGAAATGGCTCCTCAGGTTCCCGCAGGGCACCATGGGACATGGAGTCCATATCCTCAGCCCTGTTGGGTACCATGGGTGCCGACACAGGGAGCTCACCAAGATTCAGGGAGATGATATGAGGATGTCAACCCCGGAAGTGCTTCAGGGTCACAAGGACGGAAGCCCACAGTACTTCCGAGACGATTAATAAAGGAAGATCTGATAGTGACCCGGAGAAGAAATACTTCCGGGTCACGAAGTATAAAAGGACTATGGGAAACCCCAGCAGACCAAGCCGGAGTTGGGTGGAAGTGTAACGGAACTGCAGGGAGTGGAGGATTGGATTATTGTTTATTATTGTATGGATTATTGTTATTATTGAAGGAATTGTGGAAGTGCAGTGCTTTGGGCACTTTATTGAAGAAGTATTAATAAAAACTGGGTGTTTTTAAACGTGTGTCTGGGACGTCTGTCTGACGGGTTCAACGGGGCAAAAGTGCCTCTAGCGTTCACACAATCCAGTGCGCTTCCTCATGTGCCAGTGCTCCACTTGGAAGTTTAAAACGGATTACACTTCAGAGGACGTGATTGACTTTTTGGAGCACAGGGAAGCTTTTGTGTCTGCTACACCACTGGGCAATGAAGAGCTTATGGGGGTGATAAACACGTCTTTGCAAGGTCCAGGGAGGAGCTGGCACAAAAATCACTGGCTGGATTTCATTTAAACGTGAATTTCTTAACGCTTCCTTCCTTCTGGTTATAAGATGGAACTTGAAGAGAGTCTCCAGTCAATAGTTCAAGCACCCAACCAGTCCATAAGAGATTTTGCATACGATTATAGGGCTCTATGTCTGAAATGGCAACCTGACATGGCAGAGGAAGAACTGGTATGCCGTATACTGAACACCTGCAATCCACGCTTTGCTGGAGGATTGAGAGGAGTGGTGAACTCGGTGGAACAACTGGTGAAGGTGGGTTCTCTAGTGGAACAAGACTGGGCTGCTTCCAGAGAATACTGGACTAAAGTTCAGACTACCAAAAAGGAAGTCCATTCCATGAAACCACCTAAAAAACAGAATAGCCTAACTAAAGTAGGGTCTCTGTTGTCCGGGCACAGACCTCTCTTCTGGTGGTCTTCATCCAGGTGAAGGGATTACAAGTCGATGCAGTCATAGATATTGGAAGTCACTTCACTCTAATGTAGAAGAGCTTGTGGGAAAAAATGGCACTACAAAAGAAAAACCTTGCAGCGGCCATCACAGTCAAATATATTTTAGCGGATGGCACCAAGCATTTGGCTATGGGTAGGGTCCCGTTAACCTTCCAAATAGGTTTCAGTCTTCCAGGGGGGTCATATCTATGTTCTGGAGGACAGGAGGACAACCACTTGACCATTCCATTGCTCCATGGGCTGGATTTTACTACCTCAATCCAGATGTCTATACATCTGCATTTGAGGAGCTACTCTATAGATGGAGGGAAATTAAGCCTTTTTTATCAAAGGCTCAAGAAGATCTGGGATGGTCCAGCCTCAACTTTTATGCTGCTGAGGTAATAACCTCCATGACCAGCTCACTAGCCAGCGTTCTGGAACAACCCGAGGAGGTGAAGCCTCTATTGTGTTGATGACCAGAAATGTGGACACAAAAACTGGGTTTGACTAGTACTCTCTCTCGTATTATAAGGACTAAAGATGAGATCCCAATTTGCCATTGGGCATACAGGGTATCCCCCCAGAAGAGTGAAATCATAAGGGAGCATCTGGACAAGATGTTGCAGTCCAGATGCTCCAGTAGTCCTTATAAAAAAAATGGGATGGGACATATTGTTTCCGTGTAGACTGGTTGCAGTAATTCAGGGCTATCCTACCCCCACAGATCTTAAAAGTCTGCAGAGGTTTCTTGGTCTTGTAGGGTGGTACCACAAATTTATCCCCCGATTGGCTGACATTGCTGCACCCTTGTATCACCTGAAGAAGAAGGATGTTCCATGGGAGTGGACAGCTCAATGTCAGGATGCAGTTGAACAATTAAAGGGGGCTGTTCAATCTCCATCTATCCTGGCTCAACCTGATGTACGACTCATTTTTCAAGTTCATACAGATGCCAGCAAAATCGGGCTTGGAGCAGTTCTGACCCAAACAATCGAGGGGGATCAGAAGGTAATTGCTTATGCCTCATGGGCTCTGCAGTGGGCGAGCTAAATTACTCTGCCTTGGAAAAAGAATGCTTGGCTGTGGAAAAATGGCACCACTTCCTAGAACAGTCCTTTTGGTGGGCATCTTGGGTGGATGAAGACCTTGATGGAAATTCTGGAAGGAGCTTGGTGGCCCACCATTCGAAGGGATGTTTGAAGCCATATGAAATCATATAAGATCTGTCAACAATTGAAGAACCCCCCTGGTAAGCCAGTAGGATTTCTCCAGTCCACTCTTGCATCTGAACCCGGGAAAATGTTGGATATTGATTTGATGGGGCCTTTACCTTCATCAAGAGCCCAAAAGACAGTGTTAATGGTGGTTGTGGTTGACTATTTTTCAAAATGGATAGAACTGTTTGCTCTCCGGGACTTGAAGGTTCCGAAGATTTGTTCTACTCTCAAAGATGAGATTTTCACCCGCTAGGGGGTCCCAAAGTATATTGTGTCTGACAGGGGCCTTCAATTTCCTAGTTCAATGCTTCAGGAACTGTATTCAGCTTGGGGAGTCAGACAGAAACTCACCACGGCTTACCATCCACAAACAAATTTGACGGAAAGAGTGAATAGGACCCTGAAGACTATGGTGACCTCCTATGTGGGCGAACGACATCAAGACTGGGATAAGTGGCTACCGAAGCTCCGATTTGCTATCAACACAGCTGTGCATGAGGCCACTGGTGAGATACCTGCTCGGGTGGCTATTAGCCAACAACTCAAAAGTCCCTTTGACCGTCTTATTACCCCAGAACCTCTCCCTGATTCAAAGACATACACCACAATTCAGATCCTAGAAAAATTAAAGCACCAAGTACAAAGGAGGTTGGTGAGTGCTACATCCAGACAGGGTAAGTACTGTAATGCACGACGGCGATTGGTACCCCTTGCTGTCGGGGACTTGGTTTAGACTAGGACTCACCCACACTTCAGTGCTGTCAACAGGTTCGCTGCTAAGCTAGCGCCCAAATGGGTGGGTCCAGTAAAAATTAAAAAAGCGTTTAGGACTGGTTAAATTTCCGCATACAAAGGGCTAGAAGTGTAGATGCCATAGTGGAAACAATTCATGTGGCCAATATCAAGCCCTACTTCCGCCGACTGGGGGTGGGGATATACAGTCCCGATCAAAAGTTTAAGACCACTTGAAAAATGGCAAAAAATCATATTTTGCATGGTTGGATCTTAAGGTTCCAGGTAGAGCTTCAACATGCAACAAGAAGAAATGGGAGTGAGACAAAACGTTTTTTAAGCATGCAATTAAATTAAAACAATGATTAAACTGAAACAGGCTGTTATACAGCTGAACAAAAGTTTAGGACCACACCTCCAAAAAAACCCGTAAACCCCCCCAAAACAGAAATCAAACTTCCAAACATGAACTCAGTACTGAGTAGCTCCACCGTTATCGTTGATCACTTCAAAAATTCGTTGAGGCATGCTTGATGCAAGCGTTTCCATGAGGTGAGTGGGAACATTTTTCCCAAGTGGTGAAGACGGCCGCACAAAGGGCATCTACTGTCTGGAACTGTTGTCCATTTTTGTAAACTTCCCTTGCCATCCATCCCCAAAGGTTCTCAATTGGATTTAGATCAGGGGAACAAGCAGGATGGGCCAAAAGAGTGATGTTATTCTCATGGAAGAAGTCCCTTGTCCTGCGGGCATTGTGTACTGTAGCGTTGTCATGTTGAAAAACCCAGTCGTTACCACACAGACGAAGGCCCTCAGTCATAAGGAATGCTCTCTGCAACATCTGGACATAGCCAGCGGCCGTTTGACGCCCCTGCACTTCCTGAAGCTCCATTGTTCCACTGAAGGAAAAAGCACCCCAGACCATTATGGTGCCCCCTCCACTGTGGCGCGTAGAAAACATCTCAGGTGGGATCTGTTTGTCATGCCAGTAACGTTGGAAACCATCAGGACCATCAAGGTTACATTTGTTCTCATCAGAGAATAAAACTTTCTTTCACCTTTGAATGTCCCATGTTTGGTGCGCTCTTGCAAAGTCCAACGAGCAGTTCTGTGGCGTTCAAGGAGATAAGGTCTTTGAAGATGTTTTTTGTTTTTGAAGCCCTTCAGTCTCAGATGCCATCTGATGGTTATGGGGCTGCAGTCAGCACCAGTAACGGCCTTAATTTGGGTCGAGGATCATCCAGTGTCTTGACGGACAGCCAATTGGATCCTCCGGCTCAGTGCTGGTGAATTTTTTTTGGGTCTTCCACTTGACTTTTTTGTTCCATAACCCTCAGAATCATTTAAGAAATTCCAAATGACTGTTTTACTGCATTCCACCTCAGCAGCGATGGCACGCTGTGAGAGACCCTGCTTATACAGTTCAACAACCCGACCACGTTGCAAAAGGGAGAGTTTATTGCCTTTGCCATCAGAACGTGTGACTACTTGACAGAAAATGACAATGAATCCACATCTTTGCACAGATTTGGCCTTTTAAAGGCATGTGGTCCTAAAATTTTGATCAGCTGTAAAACAGCCTGTTTCAATTTAATCGTTATTTTCAATTAATTGAAAGCTCAACAAATGTTTTCTCACTCCCATTTCTTCTTGTTGCATGTTGAAGCTCTACTTGAAACCTTGTTAAGATCCAACCATGTAAAATATGATTTTTTTGCCATTTTTCAAGTGGTCTTAAACTTTTGATCGGGATTGTATGTAGCGCTGCCACATAAATATAATATGTTTTCTGCTGTCGATCAGGTGTTGTGGGAATGATTCTCTCATCCGGAGATTGACAGCAGTGCCCCAGAGGTGGAACTTCCGGTTTTACGGTTTTCTTTTGAGGAGTGATTTGCATAAAACGCACCATTTTAAAAGAGAGAAAGGAAAAGAGAAGGGGAAAGGAAAAAAGGAGAATCAGAGAATAAAAAAACAGATCAGCTACTGCACAGGCCATGTAAGAAGTCCAGGAGCTCCTACAGTCCTGTCAGAAGGTGAAAGTGATTCTTTTGATCGGGGAATTGAACGCTCCGCTAATTCATACAGACTCGGGCGAGCTATTTCAAAGGAGTTATTGTATTGTATCATGGCGCTGGACTGACTGTACTTCTTTTATGACGAAGATGTGATTAAAGCTAAGAGTCCGCATTTGTCAGAACGCCTCGCTTTGCCTGTCATCAGCGGGGCAGAAGAGTCGACAACTGTGGATCTATTTACCATCTCTGGAAGGGGAACTGGGGGAAAGAATATTGTTATTGTGTATATTGTGTATATATATATATATATATATATATATATATATATATTTGTGGCGCTACAATTTAAGGGTTATTTAGGGTGGAGGGGGGTGCATGTGTAAGGGATTGTATTCTTTTTTCGTTTAAACTTTTATTCTTTTACTAATAAAAGGCAAAGCCCTCACTGGCTGACTGACTGACTCCTCACTAATTCTCCAACTTCCCGTGTAGGTGGAAGGCTGAAATTTGGCAGGCTCATTCCTTACAGCTTACTTACAAAAGTTAGGCAGGTTTCATTTCGAAATTCTAGGCGTAACGGTCATAACTGGAGCCTACTTACGTACATATATACGGCCATAGCCTGCAGCTCGGTCGCCGTGTGAGGCGGAGTTGCATCCCTCATAGTCACGCCTCCCACGTAATTGAGTGCCTGACCATATAAGGCCGTCCATCAGCAGCAATCCAATAGACACGCTGTCGCTAAATATTCGCAAGTGAAGGACTGTGCTTATGCAAACAAAGATGAGAGATTGTCAGGGATAGACTAGTGTTTGGCACAAGCTCAGCGAAAGAGTGAGAGAAACTTTTAAGTGCTGGGTCTTAGGTAACATTAAATAAAGCTGTGGACATCGCAAGATCACACGAGATAGCACAAGCTCAGCTGAGAACCTTCGATGCATGTACTCCGAGCGGCTCACGTGAACTGACTGTGAACGCAGTACACAGAGAACAAGCAAGAGCTCCAAAGAGCACTGAACAAAAAACGCATTACACAATTGAGAAGGCAGCAAAAGAATATGAAGAGAGTGATGCATACAAGCATATTCATAAAGTGCAGCTACTGCGGAAACAAAGCACGGTGTAAACCTTAAGTTTAAATTAAGTTCATAGACAGGCTGCCGCTGGCGTTTGTCATGCCTACGATGAATACGATATTCGCGAGATACAAGTTTAATGAGAAGACGTTGGGTATAAACAAGACTTTTGATTACTTTGTATCAGAGTTAAAATTGCTGGTGGAGGACTGTGCTTATGCAAACGAAGATGAGATGGTCAGGGATAGAATAATGTTTGGCACAAACTCAGCAAAAGTGCGAGAGAAACTTTTAAGTGCCAGGTCTGAGCTAACATTAAAGCCGTGGACATCGCAAGATCGCACGAGACAGCACAACCACAGCTGAGAACCTTCGATGCATGTACTCCGAGCGGCTCATGTGAACTGACTTTGCAGGACTGGGAAAGGTAAACCTGTGCATGCAGTGTGTGATGTCTCAGATAAAGAGGAAGACGAGCTGCTTATTGATGCTGTAGGAAAGGAACAACCCTCTAACACTGAACAAGCCGTTGTACACATATCAATAGGAAATCAAGGTGTAAAGCTTAAGTTTAAACTACATTCATAGACACGCTGCCGCTAAATATTCGCAGGCAAATCCACAACTTAATACCAGGAATGCCTGTTAAACATCTTAGATTCACGAGTACCGATTTGGGTACACTTTGATGAATGAAACCTGTTATCTTTACAACGGTTGACCATGAAGATGAGATGATCAGGAACAGAGTAGACAAACACGGAATGTAACTTGAACACAACACATCCTCCAAATACGAACCTGATTGAAAGAAATAATGATAATCAAATCCTTGATGACAGCAACACTCCTAACAGTCACAAAACAATTACATTGACAATCATGTTATGTTATTTTTAAAATGTTTCCTTTTCTTTTTCATAACTTCTTTAACACACTACTTCTCCACTGCGAAGCACAGGTATTTTGCTAGTGTAATATATTCGTTATGTGATGATAGATACTGACTATTAGTTTTTTTGAGGGCTATAAATGATCTGCATTAAGGGACTGAACCGTGTAGAATAAAGGGTATTCGGGAAATTTACTGGGGTGAGATATTGGCCTATCCCTTTATCATCTGCCATCACCTAGGACAGATTAGCGGTAGCAATCGTCTCATGTCAGCACACGGGATGAATTGTTACAGTGTTATCACTTCAAACAAAACTTCAAACCTAATAACAAAATGTTATGCCACTGCAACTATCCTAATGAAGTCTTATTTTCACTTTCATTTCTAACAAAATGTGCACTAACCACAATTATGTACTAAAATTTGATATTACAAAATCAGATTTTTTTAATTAATTGATATTTGATTGTGCTATTAATAATTTGTACACAACCAAAATGGAATTGTTCTAAATACAACACCCTTATATACTGCTATACATGGTTAAGAAAAAACAAGTTGCAGATTCCATCTATCCTTGCATTTGTCCTGTCAAAATGCTTGTTCACATGCATATATGGAGTCCATAACATGTATTTATCTTGCCAGCTTGTACTGATGAAAAATCTTACTCATTCCACCA
This sequence comes from Polypterus senegalus, assembly GCF_016835505.1. Classification (NCBI taxonomy): domain Eukaryota; kingdom Metazoa; phylum Chordata; class Cladistia; order Polypteriformes; family Polypteridae; genus Polypterus; species Polypterus senegalus. Next base: position 130,287,187 of record NC_053159.1, read on the forward strand.
TTGCATTATTCAGAGAACAAGGCAATGCTTTTTAATCTCTGCCCGTTTTATATTTTATTACTAGCAAAATACCCGCGCTTCGCAGCGGCAAAGTACTGCCTTAAAATGTTTATTAAGAACAAAATTAAACCTTTTTAAACTGAGGGAAAATATACCAATAATTATTTTTTAAGGATCTCTTTGTATACTACATTGTGAGTTCGGCCCTCCGGTTGAAATATGACCAAGCTGTGCGCTGAGCTTACTCTTGAGCATGCAACGTACAGTTGGCCATGTGAAAAGTAATCTTGTTTCAAATCTCGCAGCTTGGATTGCTGCTGTCATAATCGGTTTGAGTTTCATGGTTTGTTTCAATTACGACAGTATTTGTAGGACTTGTGTTGAAGAGACATTCGGCATCTGTCAAGTGTTGTAAGCATACAACCGGTTTCATCGATAACTTCACATCCAGTTTTTGAGAGTTTAAACATTCATAAACATCAAAGTGTCCACTATTGAAATCATCACCTGTCAATCTATGTTGTTTAAGATGTTTAAGAGGCATTGGCGGTTGTTGAAAGGTGTAAAATATTTGGCCATTTCGGTACACTTGAAAGCGACAACCGAACAATTCAGCGGCAGCCATCAACTCACATGCAGATGCATAGGTGAAGGGCTTAAGCATTTCACTCTTCTAGTGCTCCTGTGTAGTATAATTATCTCCTGTACCGTCATCAGTCCACACCTTGAACCTTTCCCATTCATTCAATACATAAGACACAATGTTCCTCCGGATATCAAGATTGAGCCTGATATGGCCGTGCACGGGTACGGTTGGAATGATAAAGGAAATGGGTACCTGAACAGTAAACTAAGTCTAAAATACCTACACAATCACTATAAGTGTAATAAATGAACAATAAAACAGCAGAGAAGCCGTGGATTAAATAAAATAGCTGTAGTTATCAGCAGGGAGACATGAATCCCGTGGTGAAGCAAGGAAGGGAATGTAGAGACTGGAGCAACAGACAGCCTTATATAGGCAGGCAGCCAACAACGTGGGAGGCATTGGGATGGGGGACCCAACGCCGCCTCAAACAGTGACCGAGCTGCAGGCTATGGACGTATATATGTACGTAAGTAGGATTCAGTTAGCGTTGAGAACCCGCGTACCAAATTTCTTGAAGATGGGCCCATAAGTAACAAAGACCGTTGAAAAGTTCAATATGGCGGCTGACAGTGGCATCATGCCACCGAAATAAGTACCAAATTTTAGCCTTCTACCTACACGGGAAGATGGAGAATTAGTGACGTTGGAAAGTTCAATATGGCGGCGTCATACCACCGAAATAAGTACGTACATTGGTTTCGGTTAGCGCAGGGAAGCCGCCTACCAAATTTCGTGAAGATGGGGCCATGAATAAGAAAGTTCAACATGGAGGATGTTGTTGACCGTTGTGTAGAATTTCGAAATGAAACCTGCTTAACTTTTGTAAGTAAGCTGTAAGGAATAAGCCTGCCAAATTTCAGCCTTCCACCTACACGGGAAGTTGGAGAATTAGTGATGAGTGAGTGAGTCAGTGAGTGAGGGCTTTGCCTTTTGTTAGTATAGATTTACAACAGCAGAACAGTCTAGATGAGAACAGGCCATTAGCCCAACTAAGCTTGTCAGTCCTATACACTTAATTCTTCTAAAATAACATTCACTTAATTCTTCTAAAATAACAAGTCTACTTTTGAAAGTCCATAAAGTTCTACTATCTACCACACTACTTTATTTCATGTGTCTATGGTTCTCTTTAGAAAGAAAAACATCCTAATGTTGGTTGAAAACTTAAGGATAAATTTCACACAGTGTTCTTGTGTTCTTGATGAACTCATTTAAAATTAAGTCTCGATCCACTGTATGAATTTCCTTCATAATATTAAACGCTTTAATTATTTCTCCTCATAATCTTCTTTTGCTTAAACTGCAAAGGCTCAGCTCTTTTAATCTTTCCTTATAATTTATTCCCTGAAGCCCTGGAATCAGTCTAGTTGCTCTTCCCTGGACTTTAATTTAAACACACTATTATGATTACAATATGCAAGCTTTCGAGGCAACTCTGGCCCCTTCTTCAGTCATTACATCTTGCCTAATATAAATATATACTACTTATACTAGCACTCTACACATCATGCTATATAACCTAATATTCTGACAGTGTCAAGTACACTATGACTCCTAAATCCTTCTCATTAAGTTGTACGTTCGACTTTCAAACCCCCATTGTTAATTCAAACCTAACATTTTTACTTCCCACATGTAATACTTTGTTTACTTGCATCAAATTTCATCTGACATAAATCTGTCCAGCCTGTATACTGTTTAAGTACCTCTGTATTGATTAAGCGAATTCTAGATTATCTGCCAATCCACCCAATTTGGTAAAATCCGCAAATTCAACATGCTTGTTACTTATACTCCTATCCAAATCATTTATATATATTAAAAATCAAAGCGGACCTAGCATTAACAAGACTCGTACCATCAGCCAATTCTGATAGTGTTCCTTGTACCATAACCCTCTGCCTCCTGTGTGTGAGGGAATTTTGCACCCATCTACAAACATCTGAAATCTGACTTTTTTTTTTTTTATAAACTGAAACTCATTTTATTTTTGATACTTCTAGCATTAAGGCAAGCTATTTTTAACGTGTTACTCAAGTCTACGTGAGTCACAGGTGCATCTGGACTGTGCAAAGACGACAACGACTCAAGTGCCAAGTTGGAGGTGGGCATATAAGCAGGCAGTGCATACTGAACGAGAAATTCAGTCACGGACGATTGTGTGTTGTTTCGTTCCGTGCATTGTTACAATGTTGCTTTTCTTGCTGATTTATTACATTATCGATTTTTCAAATGTTAATTTTCTCCCTGTGCTTAAAAATCATTAAAAAAACGGCCTGATTATGCGGCGTGGCTAGTTTTAAAATAATAGATAACAACAACAACAATCCTTGTGGATGGTTTAAAACTGTGGCTAATTTAACAAATGGGAATTCATAACTACAGCGCAAAATAACAACAGTCTTTAATTCTTACTTTAACTTTTTTAATGAGAAAATTAAAAATGTAAGATCCCAGATCTTAGCATCAAAGTGCAAACTGCATACTAGCCCTGTCTCGCCTTGCATTCAATACTTTAGAAATTTTAATCCTGTAACAGAAGAGGTCTTAACTTTAATTTCTAAAATAAAACCTACTACCTGTTTACTAGTACCAACAAAACTACTAAAAAGCACAATGCACGTTGTTGCAGCACCTATTCTTAGAATTATCAATACCAGATGCACTAAAACTGTCAGCTATCAAACTATTACATAAAAAATAATAATGAGACCTAGATCCACATATACTTACCTATAGACCCATATCAAATTTAAAAATACATGAAAAAGTAGTCGCCAATCAGCTTAAGTCAAACCTTATACATCACAATTTATTTGTGAAATTCCAGTCTAGCTTCCACACTGGAAGTACAGAAACAGCCCTAATGAGTGTTATAAATGACATTTTGATATCCTCTGATGAAGGAAATTCAACTGTAATTATGCTGTTAGACTTAAGTGCAGCGTTTGACACCATTAGCTATTTTATTTTACCACACAGGCTGGAAAATGACATTGGGCTTACAGTCAATATCCTTGCCTGGTTTAGTTCTTATTTATCAAATCAATTGCAGTATTATTACAAGAACAAGAAAATATGAATAAATAACTCCAGTTCTTAAATCCTCTAACAGACTCCCACTTAAGTTTTTTAGGGCAGATTTAAAAATCCTCCTTTTAACATATAAAGCCTTCAATGGAAAAGGTTGTGCCGACTTATCTGAACTTATTACGTACAAATCAGAACATACATTAAAATATGATTCCTAGAATTAATAAAGTAACTATGGGATGTCAAGTTTTTAGTTACAGGGCCCAAAGCTGTGGAATGGTCTGCCTGCTACAATAAGTGGTCTTTAGTCTCCGCTCTTAAATCCCGGCTAAAGACTCACTACAGTAATCCCTCATCGATCGCGGGAGTTGCGTTCCAGAACCCCCCGCGATAGACGAAAATCCGCGAAGTAGAAACCATATGTTTGTGTAGTTATTTTTATATATTTTAAGCCCTTATAAACTCTCCCACACTGTTAACATTATTAGAGCCCTCTAGACATGAAATAACACCCTTTAGTCAAAAGTTTAAACTGTGCTCCATGACAAGACAGAGATGACAGTTCTTTCTCACAATTAAAAGAATGCAAATAGATCTTCTTCTCTTCAGGAGCAGAGAATTTCAGAGGAGAGAGAGAGAGAGCGCTCGCAAAGAAAAGCAAACAATCAAAAAATCAATACTTGTGCTTTTAAGTTTGCAGCGGCATTTTTAGAGGAGTGTTAGTATCTTCTAAGCAAACAGCCTCTGTGCAAACAGCCCCTCTGCTCACATCTCCTCCGTCAGGCGCAGAGAACGTCAGAGAGAGAGAGCAAGATTAAAGCAACAATCAAAAAATCAATACGTGTGCTTTTAAATATGCCGAGCACCGCAATAAAGCAGCATTTTTTTAGAGGAGCGTCAGTATCTTTTAAGCAAACAGCACCTCTGCTCACACCCCCTCCATCAGGCGCAGAGAATGTCAGAGAGGGTGAGCGAGAGGCAGAGACAAGCAAACAATCAAGCTCCGCGCGGGATGCATATTTTATAGCATTGAGGAGTTTTAGTTAATATGTAATACATGCTCTGATTGGGTAGCTTCTAAGCCATCCGCCAATAGCGTCCCTTGTATGAAATCAACAGGGCAAACAAACTGAGGAAGCGTGTAGCATAAATTAAAAGACCCACTGTCTGCAGAAATCTGCGAACCAGCGAAAAATCTGTGATATATATTTAGATGTGCTTACATTTAAAATCCGCGATAGAGTGAAACCGCGAAAGTCAAAGCGCGATATAGCGAGGGATTACTGTACTTCTATTTAGCAAACCCAGACTAGAGCTGCTGATTAACAGTACATACTGCTCCTCTGTTGTTAGTTATTAGTACTAAAACATAAGTAATATTATATTTATAATTTGTTATTAACACTCACCTACTGTGTTTCTCATTCATGTGAATGCTCTTGTCAGACAAGTTTTCCTCACTTTAAGTTCCCAATAAAAGAAGACTTATTATGTCCAAATCTTATTGAAGAATTTCATCCCAAAGGGCTATCAACAGAAGAAATGAGTACACGGGCAATCCTAGCACCGAGAAATGATGACGTCAAATGAATTAACGTGAAAATTGTTCATCAGTTACATGGCAAATTAGTTAAATGTGTATCAGTAGACTATACTGGAACAGTTGGTGGTTCTGGTGCAGAAGATGAAAACATCAACTTACAATATCCCAAAGAATATCTATCTACAACTGTTAACACCGTCTGGTCTTCCACCGGCCAATTTACTGTTGAAAGAAGGATGTATCGTAATTTTACTGCGTAATTTATGTCCGAGTGATGGGCTATGCAATAGGACAAGATTAGCTGTATTCAAAATTGGTCGAACAATTCTATCATGTAAAATTTTAACAGGTGACAACAAAGGTAAAGTAGTATACTTTCCACAGATAACATTAGACACCAAAGGAGATCTTGATATGCCATTCGTATTAAAAAGTTTATAGTTTCCTGTTAGAATAGCTTTTGCTATGACAATCAACAAATCACAGGGACAAACCTAGGTTGATTTTTAGAGAGAAAGAAACGATATTCACTCCCAGGCAGTTATACGTCATGATGTAAATCCAAACACGGAATCAAAATTCAATGCGATATTGACGAAAAGTTAATTCCAAATATTGTTTTTACTGAAGTTTTACAGTAAAGGTGTAATTTTAAACAGTATTTGTGTGCTAATTTCAAAGTCAAAAAGACTGAAAATGTATGATGCAACAAATACCTCTAATGCAACATGAAATATAACTTTAATTAAATTTACTATGTTTTACTATTTTTTTACTATGGTTAATTACTCGCTGTAATGTAAAATAGTTAGTTCTATTATGCATATGTAACAATTCCCATGAAAATAATCTGTTTAAATTGTAAATCCGCATCCACATACGGGAGCGGCAGAGCCGCGAAGTGGCTAGCGCGTAGTGCCCATATGAGGGATGGTGAGCAAAGCGAACAAGGGGCGGAGTCCCCTAATGCTATTGTATTGTATTCCTAAGCTGGCAAAGATAGATTGGCCATCTAGATCTGTGAAGAGGATTACGTTTTCCGTTTTGTGTGTTGTATTTACCCCATTTTTTGCCACCCATTGCACACCCAACCTACCTGGAAAGGTGTCTCTCTCTAAATTGCCTTTCCCATGATTTCTTTCATTTTTCCCCTGCAAGGGTTTTTTTGCAATTTTTTTTTCCTGTATTCTTAGGGAGTCAAGGCTGGTGGAGTGGTCAAAAAACAGGGCCTGCTAAAGCACATGAAAGCACTCCTTGTGTGATTTTTGGCTATACAAAAAATAAATTGTTGTGACAAATAACTTTTTCCAAACACTCTTCCAAACATTCAGCTGCCTTTGATCATGTCCAGGCAAAAAAAAACCTTCTGAAGGGAAAAAAACCTTTAAAAATTTCAACACTCCTCTCTAGTGGCAACCAAAACACAATGTTTTTAGGAGCAAATTTATTTTTTAATGAACTCACACAACACAAAAACTCTCAGCCACTTCTCTTCCATTTAAAAGGATGACATCAGTAAATCTCAGTCTCCGATTTTGTCTGTCTCTAATCAACTTCAGTGCTTTATTTTATATTGTTATATTGCTAAATTTAAACATGCACACTGTAAAACTTGCTTCATTCAATGCAGAGCTACAGGGAGCCAGATTCAGCATCAACTCAGGGTGAGCCGCACATCATTTTGTGGAATATTCTTAAGAGGGAGGTAGTTACAACTAGCAAAATACCTACGCTTCGCAGCGAAGAAGAAGTGTGTTAAAAAAGTTATGAAAAAGAGAAGGAAACATTTTAAAAATAACGTAACATGATTGTCAATGTAATTGTTTTGTGACTGTTATGAGTGTTGCTGTCATCTTTTCTTTCAATCAGGTTCGTATTTGGAGGACGTGTTGTGTTCAAGTTACATTCCGTGTTTGTCAACCGTTGTAAAGATAACAGGTTTCATTCATCGAAGTGTTCACTACCCAAATCGCTACTCATGAATTTAAGATGTTTAACAGGCATTCCCGGTATTAAGTTGTGGATTTGCCTGCGAATATTTAGCGGCAGCGTGTCTATAAACTTGTGGAATCGCTTGCGAGTATTTAGCGACAGCGTCTCTATGAAGTGGTAGATTTGCATACGAGTATTTAGCGACAGCGTCTCTATGAACTTGTGGATTTGCCTGCGAGTATTTGGCGATAGCGTCACAAAGTTGTTTCTGTCTAACTGCATCAGAAAATGTACCACGACGTCTGACGCGCCTCCTTTTTACTGTTTTCTCACAGCTTGGATTGCTGCTGACGGACGGCCTTATATGGGCAGGCAGTCAATCATGTGGGAGACGTGGGGATTGGGGACGCAATACAGGCAGGCAGCCAACTACATGGGAGGCGTGGTGATGGGGGACGCAACTCCGCCTCACACGGTGACCGAGCTGCAGGCTATGGACGTATATATGTACGTAAGTAGGATTCAGTTATGACCGTTACGCGTAGAATTTCAAAATGAAACCTGTTTAACTTTTTTAAGTAACATGTAAGGAATGAGCCTGCCAAATTTCAGCCTTCCACCTACACGGGAAGCTGGCACGAGAGAGAGAGAGAGAGAGAGAATGTGTGTGTGTGTGTGTGAGTGAGTGAGTGAGTGAGTGTCAGTCAGTGAGGGCTTTGCCTTTTATTAGTATAGATTATTACACACAGTTCAAGCCCATACACAAAAACATTAACTTTTAAGACACTGATATTAATTCCCGTTTGCTTTTGAATGCACACAAGCATGTTTTGTGATAGTGTTTAAAGTTTGTCTGCGTCTTTGACTAATTTTTGGCATACTAGTATATTTTATTTTTTTAATTTATACCATAAAAAGAATTTCATTTGGTTTTCAAGATATAGAGGTTTATTACCCCCGTGTATTTGAACAACTCCTGATCCAGACGGGAAGTATCCACAAGCTTTTTATAAATAGCTGATGTCCTCACCAGGCACAAAAATTAAAGTTAATAACATTTTAATACACATAGCAACCTTTTCACGATCATTGCAATTGTCCAGTACAGGTAAATTAAATATATGGACCTGACTCTGCAGCAGCTGTCCAAGATTGACAGACAAGCCTATGCATACATTTGTCATTGCACACATTTTTCCTACATGCATTTATTAGCACATAATTGTCAGTCTGCAAACTGCCTCCACCCATCTGTCCAAAACATTTCGGGATACTAGTGCTAAAGAGGGGAACTAATACCAGCAATAGTAAAAAGTAAGTCAAAGGCATTAGAATTATATTTCTAATGAGTGGCTTTAAAGGCTTAAAAATTACATTAATTTGCATATGATATCATATTATCAATGTAAAGCCTAGATAATGTGTCTCAGACTAAGCAAAACAGTAAAGGTATAAGCAAACAGCACAAATATTCAGGAATTCAAAGAAAAACCACATAAATGTCTACTTCTATCAGCTATTTTTATCTAAAGTACTTTTAAAAAACAGTTGCAGCACATGTGCAAGAGTATCTTACTGATAATGATCTATTTATGCAGCTTCAGTCTGGTTTTCGTCTTTTCCACAGTACATAGACTGCATTGGTTAAAATGACTAATAATTTGCTAATGGCCACAAACTTTGAGTGGCTGACCATTTTGGTGTTGCTTGCCCTGAGTGCACCGTTTAATATGCTCTCCCATAGTATTTTGTTAGACAGATTAGTTTCCATTGGAATCTGTGATATTTCTTACACTTGTTTTGCATTACATCATTCCAGTCGTACTAAGTTTGTTAAACTCAAGAATTTTAGACCTCGGCCTACCCTAGCTGACAATATATTCTGTATTCAATTTCATTGCTATGTTGAAAACACCCAGCTGTATTTATCTACCAAGCCCAATTCTGCCCTTCCTTCCCTCATCCTTTCTGACTGCCTGAATGAAATAAAAACCTGGTTGTCTTCTAGTTTTCTCAAATATAATAATGATAAGACTGAGGTTCTCCTCATTGGCACCAAATCTACACTTGCCAAACCTTGAACGTTTTTCCTTGACAACTGATGGTTCTATAGTTTTATGTCCTCTCAGATTAAGAGTTTGGGTGTTGTCCTCAACAGCACTCGGTCTTTCATAGTTTATATTGAAAATATTATCCAGTCTGCATATTTTTACCTTTGCAATATAAATTCTCTCCAGCCATTCCTCATACCTAATAGTACTTGTTACTTTTGTACATGCTCTGGTAACATCCAGGGCTGTGGAGTCGGAGTCAAGGAGTCAGAGTCAGTGACAATTTTGGGTACCCGGAGTCAGAGTCGGCAAAAATGTACTGACTCCGACTCCAAATAAAATTAAATTGTAATGAAAAAAAAATACAGCAAGTTCAATTGTCCCATTTCACAAACAATAGTCATAATTATGTACTTCTCTAATGTAAGAATAAAGTCCAGTGCATAGGGTTACTACTAGTGTGAACTATTATACAACCTGACATTCACATATTGTAATCTGGATTAGGGTACATTACAAAAAGTGTTTTCATTTTATTCCAGACTAGTGGGCTCCGCCCCCTGCTCACCTTGCTTGCAACCAAAGGGTTTGGTTTACTGGATAAACAATTTAAAGAGATTACTAGCCAACCCGCAGCGTAGCATATGCCACATAATCAGGCCGCTTTTTAAATGATTTTTAACCACATAGGAAAAAATAAACATTTGAAAAATCCGTAATTTAATAAACCACCAAGAAAAGTAACATTGCAACAATGCACGTTACGAACCAACATACAATTGTCCGTGACTGAAAACCGGAGGCGCCGTCACGCTTTCTCCTTCCAAAGCGAAGGGCGGGGTTGAACGGCGTTCGTTCAGTATGCACTGCCCGCTTATGTGCCCGCCCCCAACTCCCTACCTAAGTCGCTTTCGTTTGTGTACAGTCCACACGCACCTGTGAGTCACGTTGACTGTTAATTTTCCAAACACCGCCTCAGTCGGTTTCCACGTTGATTTTTCATTGTTCTTTGCGGTTCCGGCTGCTTTTTTTTTATATATAATCCACGAAGTCACCCGACCATGGGGGGCTTTACAAAGGGCGGGGACATAATCAGTGCGAGTGTATGACCCGCACGTACTGGGAATTTCGTTCATGGGGAACAACTGGAAGCCACGGTCTCCATCACGAATGGGGTTCAACGGCTTACCTACGCCTCCACGCGCCGGGTAGACACACGTTGATCCATTCAGTGTAGGCGCAGTACGGACATACAAGTGCATCACAGACCTGTTAATGCTCAATCTCACGTGGCTGAAAGCCACTTGTCCCTCTAAAAATTTGGAGGGCGACTGCTGTTGGGTCGTGTAACTATTTAGCAGGCAGGAGTCTCGTTCGTTTTCGGAAATAACCAGCCAAATCGCTCCACCAACTAAGAACTGCCTTGCACCACCACCCACAGAATCGAGAAAGAGCTATCAATCTGTCAATCCTGTCCGTGTCCGGGCCGGGTAAGGTTTCCTGTGTTGAGTCAAATGAAGCGAAAGGCTCCACACCTGGTGGTGCCCTTCCGTCAATTCCTTTAAGTTTCAGCTTTGTAACCATACTCCCCCCTGAACCCAAAGACTTTGGTTACCGGTTGGCTGCCGCGGTCATGGGAATGCGCCGCCGGTTTGCCTGTTGCGGGGCCTGCATTGGTGAAGCAGGTGAGACGGTAATGAAACAGAGGCACAGGGCTTATTGCTTTTTAAAGACTGCTTCCTTCATTGGGTTTTAACCAATGCACGGAAAGAACCAACACGCAATCGTCCGTGCGGCGCTCAGGGTGGAAAGGGAGGAGAGGAGAAGGACATCCACTCCGCTCCCTCCGTCATGCTAGTCTGCTGGTTTCTCGTTCAGTATACACTGCCTGCTCATGTGCCCACCTCCAACTCGTCACTCGCGTCATTGTCGTCTTTGTACAGTCCAGATACACCTGTGACTCACGTAGACTTTTCATTGCTCTGTGCGGTTTTGGCTGCCTTTCTATATATAATCCACCAAGACACCCGACCACGGTGGGAGGGGGGTGTGTACAAAGTGCAGGAGTATCTAAGACGACGCATGTTTGTCGCGGATCAAATTGCTGTATGTAGCGTGTAAAACAGTTTGCTATAGTGCACGCGGTCGTGCGTCGTAACCAAAAACTCGTTTTTTAAAGACTGCTCACTTCATTGTGTTTTAACCTCAGTTGTAAAGGAACGTTTTAAGGATCCCATGGGATATCCCTCGCAAACAGTTTTACACGCCGCATATGGTGATTCCCCTCCGCGAGAAACATGCCTCTATTAACAATCAACGTGGGTCGGAGCTGCATGTGACCTCTACGACAGATGAATATAAATGACGGTGGTTTTTCGGTGTCGTCACGTCCGCGTTTGTGGGCGTGGCTCTGTGAGTTGTCGTTGTATCCAATGGTCTTGGAGTTGGTGGGCGTGGCTCCTTCCTGCATGCGCCATAGGTGTCTCACTTGTCGGCGGCTTAGTGAATCCACGCCCCTTCCGGCGTGCTTTTCATGGTTGTCTTGCCTTAGCGAATTATATATATAAATTTTCATGGTAATTGTTACATATGCATTATTTTCACTTTGACTTTAAAACTCTTGTAACTCTTTATTTCCTGCTCTGGGCATGGTTAAATCTCTTTCATGTGGGATGTATAATGCTGCTCGCATTGTGAATTTAGGGGTTGAATGCACACTAAGGAGATCAGCTTTTTTTTTGCTGCTGGTGAGTTGCATGCTCTGCTTGCGTTGTGCGTTGATCATTTAAAAGCCTGTACAGAAGCTGTCCTTTAGCCACTTCGTATATCCGCCGTTCGCGTTATGGTGTGGGTTGGTTTGGGGAGAGTTGCTCTGAACGCACGCTAAGGAGATGAGCTCGGATCATCTGCTGGCGAGCTGTGTGTTCTGCTTGTCGTTGTTTTAAGAGCTTGTAAGAAGGGTGTGACATGCAAAAGTCACCGTCCCACGGGTTTTGCTTCCTAAGATTGTAATGTCTAGTCTTGCGTGTCGTCAAAGTATCTGTCCGAGATGATCAGGTCTTGTTCGCTTTGCTCCACCCCCCAAGAGGCGCGCTACACTCCTGCCACTCCGTGTCTCTCCTGCTTGTGTTGTGAGCTGAATGCACGCTAAGATGTGGACAGATCAGCTACTGGCCTTGTTCTCCTGCTGCCGAAGTGCGTGTTCTGCTTGTAACGCTGCACGTCGATCATTTAAAAGCCTTTACTGCAGCTATCCTTCTGTCTCACTGCCTTGTCTCGCGGGATGTCAAAGTGTCTTCCGAGAAGATCATGTCTCGTCTCCCTGGTCTCAAGACAAGATTTTTTTTTTTATAATAGAGAGATATGTGTTTAACAAGTTCATTCGAGTGTAAACAAGTGTAATGATGTAGGTGTAGGCGTGTGGCTGATGTGTGTTCAGGGGTTCTTGTCTATTGTTAAAAATGGCCAATACGGTAGAGAGTCAGCTACCTAGCCAGTAGTTCTGTGGTTAAATGACGTGTATGTTGCCTTCCTTCAATCAACATGGAAAAGACATTAGCATAATAAATACAGAGGAGTCGGAGTTGTAGTCAGAAGCTAAGGAGCCGGAGTCGAAGGATTTATCTACCAACTCCACAGCCCTGGTAACATCACATATTGGTTACTATAAGTCTATATGACAATCCATTACAGGACACATTCATGCAAACACTGAGGTAAACATCAAGATACCCTCTGACTCAAAAGAGGCAAGTTGAGATTCTTACAGTTGAGCAACAAAAGTCTACAGTAGTGGCCAAAAGATTTGGCAGTGAGACACATTTTGTGCTTTGCAAATTTTGCGGCTTTAGTGGTGGCAATTCACATTGTTTTATGTTATTGTGCAGAGTGATGAGATGCATATTAATTTACTGCAAAAAGCTTTATTAACATAAAAACTTTATTATAAAAATCCATTTTCACTTATTCTGTCCCTGGCTCAAAATGATCAGCTAAAAGTGTCCATTAAGTGCCAGGACGGTCTTCTTCTGAGGAGTCCGCTACAGAATTGTGTTGCCACTGGTACAGAGCTTGCTTAGTATTGACAGCAGGTGGGTGTGAGTGCATCTGCACACATAGTGAGATAAAGATTTTGGACAACAGCCTTGTGTCAAGAAGGGCAGCAAAGGAGACACTTCTTTCAAAGAAAACATCAAGGACAGACTGGAATTCTGCAGGAAGTATAAGGATTGGACAGCAGAAGACTGGGGCAAAATTATTTTTTCAGAGGAATCCTCCTTCCAACTGTTTGGGACATCTGGAAAATTGATTGTCCGGTGGAGGAAAAGGTAAACGCCACCATAAGTCCTGTGTTGTGCCAATAGTGAAGCATCCTGTGACAATCCATGTGTGGAGTTGCTTCTCATCCAAGAGAGTGGGCCCACTCACAGTTCTACCCAAGAACACTGCCATAAATAAAGAATGGTATCAAAACGTCTTACAAGAGCAACTTCTCTCAACAATTCAGGTGCAATTTGATGATTATCTGAGTATTTTCCAGCATGATGGAGCACCATGTCACAAGGCAAAAGTGAAAACTAAGTAGGTCAGTGATCATAAAATTGAAAGTTCGGACCCGTGGCCAGGAGACTCTCCAGATTAATCCGACTGAGGACCTGTGGTCAATTCTCAAAAAGTGGGTGGACAAGCAGAAGCCCAGAAATTGTGATCAACTCTGAGCACTAAAAAGGCAAGAATGTATTGCCATCAGTCAGGACTTGGCCCATAAGTTCCTATCTAGTATGCCAGAGTGAATTGCAGAAGATATGAAGGAAGGTAGGTCAATACTGTAAATACTGACTCTTTATATAAATTTAATCATGATTGCCAATAAAAAATTTTGAAACATATGAAATACTTATAAATGTTCTTCAGTATATCACAGAAACTTGTGAAAAAATTATCTGAAAATGCTTAAGCAGCAAAGTTTGTAAAACACAATATTTTTGTCACTACCAAAACTTTTGGCCACTACTGTATATGCTAGTGGTGATGTAAAGGCAATTGTAATTTGTTTATCCTTCTCCAGTTTAAGCAAATCTGGGAGTACACCAAACATAGCTGTTTGGAACTGTGCACTGAAGATTGGGGATATCTTTGTTGAATACCGCATTCAAGTATGAAGTAATGATGTAAAGGCAATTATGATTTGTTTGTCCTTCTCCAGTTTAACACTAGAATTACCAGAGCCTACGAAAAAACTCGTAATTCCATCCCACCTTAAATCGCTTCTTAAATCCCTTCACACCTCTCCGTCAGCGTCCTTTGTCTTCTAAATGTGCTGATAAAGAGAAGCTAGGAGCAGCCGGCTATTCCATCCCCCCACCAATTTAGAACGTGCACGAACTTCTCTCAGCTCATGCCTTGATTGAGTATCTGGGAGTGAAGTGGAGTTTTAGAGTGGAAATAATAGATCGTTATTTGGAACACACGCATTTCATGTCTGTTCCGTTTCTACAGTAATCTGTGTAAACACATTATAAAAAACGTTTCTGTTTTAACATTCTACTAGTAGATGACAAAATGTAGGCATAAACTATATAATGTATGAAGCTTGAAGTCCAAATATCAAAGAAACATTTTCACAAAAGATACAAATATAACACAACAATTGCGCTTTTATTTAAAAATATAACTGCAGAAACAAAAAGCCGCCTTAACATGCGACATTGACACCTGTTTATTGTAACTGCCTCCGTGGTGCAATAGAATCAGTTCCTGTCTGGGAATCAAAAGGTCGCGAGTTCGATCCTGCACCACTCCGTTTTGAGAAGTAAACTGCTCTTACTCTTACTATTTTTGAGTAAAAGCATACATTTGATTTCAGTCTGTAACAGCCGGTGCAATTCCTTGTAAAGGTTAGCTTTTTTTTTTTGTTTTTTTATTCACTTTGTGAAGATAGGGGACATCTTTGTTGAATACCACATTCAAGTATGAAGTAATGATGTAAAGGCAATTATGATTTGTTTGTCCGTCTCCAGTTTAAGCCCGTCTGGGAGTACACCAAACACAGCTGTTTCGAACTGTGCAGTGAAGATAGGGGATATCTTTGTTGAATACCGCATTCAAGTATGAAGTAGTCCGAAATAATGTTAATACTAGCTGAGGCTTCTGGACTAGTATAAAGTAGTTTGATCCATGCATGCATGTTAAGGTCAAACCGAAATTTGAGCAGTGTGGTGATTAGATAGTCCCATTTAACCATGTGAAATGATTTTTCTGCATCCAAAGATAATAAGATTTCTGGGGTTTTAGACTTAAGTGGTGCATATATTATATTAAACATTAAAGAAGAGAAACTACGTGTCTGACTTTAATAAATCTGGTTCATTCTTGTGATATTACAGAAAGAAGCACTTTCTCAATCCTTCTACCTAGAACTTTGGAGAGTATCTTAGCGTCATGATTCAGGAGTGAGATTGGTCTGTATGATGCACATTGTACTAAGGCTTTATTTTTCTTAGTAAAGACAGAAAGTAATACTTGGTAAAAAGTTTGAGGAAGAAATTTGTTGTCTTTAGCTTTTATAAACATTGCTTATAATAGAGGAGTTAACTTAATTGAAAAGTTGAAAACTATTCTTTTTGCATAATGTGCCTTTGCCAGTGTATGTACTAAATATTATTTAAAAGTGCTGTTGTAATATTAGTTTACAGAAGAGCATTGCTTAGTGCGCATTTACACATACCTCGCTGCTGGTATCTAAATCTAAATTTGGTGTCTAAATTTCTTCCAAATGTCAACATTCCCTTCTTGCACTGAGAGCAAATACCAAAGCTTCAGTGTTTACCTTTGACTTATGTTGTGGGTGTTTACCTAGTTCTCCACAACCAGCAGATTTCATCAAACTTCAATGAAAAGGCAAGTAAATTAAAACACGGCACTTGTTAATTTGGAAGATACAGTGAAGCTGCTTGTAGATTAGAGCCATGGAGGATTTGTCAAGCTTGAATAGTCACCCTCATTCTTCACATTCAGTCAGTATTTAACCAGGGAAAAATACTGTCTTTATACATTAAAAAATATAGGAATTTCAGCAGTTTCGGCCTCATTTCATACAGATATTGCTGGTTTGATGAGGACACTGTTGCATTGGATTATGCAGATGCGTAGCTTGCAATCAATGGTATCAACCAAGCCGGTGTTACATGTATATATTGAGTAATAGTAACCTGATTAATCCTACTGCTTCAGCGTGAATAGTGCAGTGTCACAGACAGAGTTCCTGACAACACTATAATGGTGAATTTCTCTAGGTTAAATGTTTTATCAATAGCAAATATTTAGACTGTAATATTCTTAATATATTTAGAATGCCATGGGATTGAAAAGTTTTTAACAGATGATAGTGATATGATGCCACACAGGGTTTATTTTAACAAGAATAATGTACCAATTTGCACTATTAAAAAAAATTCACAGGTGAATCCGTGCTTAACGGACTTTCTTTAACCAAAGTAGTTATGATTAACATATGGTTATTCAGTGGTAATAGAGCTATCTGATTCTTCTCACACACAGCAGTTTGCATCTTTAAATGAGGCGATTCCATCTGGGTGTTTACTTTGGATCACCTCAGAGGGTTAGCTGGAATTCTTAACAGCAACTTTGCATTTTTCCAAACAGTCCGATCAAGGAATTACCCAGGTTTTGCCTGTTGCTTATTAAGTAAATGATCTCAGATTTTACAATAATAGATGTTCAGTACTTAATGTAATTAATATGCTTGTAGAAATGCAATATATACATAGAAAAACCTTCACCTCTATTTCTGCTATTACTGTTATTTACAGTTCGATTCAAGTACTGGCTTTAACAGTATTTAAAAAAAAATCCAAATTAAGAATTCCCTGAAAAAATAGGCGTTCATAGTGTCAAAATGGGTACTTGACATAATCAGCATCAGAAAACATCAAAAATTTTACAATCTCAAAAATTAAAAAGCATTTTGAAATTAAATAACCAAAAATAAGTAATTGTTTAAACTTTGCTCAAGGTTAAGTAAAAACAAACATCAGAAAAGAATTGCTTTTTTGATTTTTGCATTTTTCATTATACTGGAAGCTTTGCACTGTCATAATATTTGAAGAAAACTGAGTTCTTTTACATAAAGTAGAACTGCATGTGTTAAATTTACAGGTACAATATGAATGATACACATTTTGAGAACCATTAAGAAAACAGTGCTTCTACACCTGCAAAATCGTGTCCATTTGGACATATTTGGTGAGTAATAGAAAACTATCCATCCATCCATCCATCATCCAACCCGCTATATCTTAACTACAGTCATGGGGGTCTGCAGGAGCCAATCCCAGCCAACACAGGGCACAAGGCAGGAAACAAACCCCGGGCAGGGCGCCAGCCCACCGAAGAAAACAAAACTAAGAAACCGTTATAAAAACTAAAAGTTACTTGCTAAAAAACTAAACAAAAGATTAAATTAGAGAAAACTAATTAAATAAAGACAAAAAAATCCTAAAACTACATAAAACACTGATGTTTATTTAGGCCTATTATACAAATTATCTAAAATATGAATACTGACAATAATTTATAAGTAAACATCAAGCTTATATGTTGAATGGTGTATCTTTAAATATTTTTAAATTTCTTTAACCACCGGAAAAAAACACCACCAACAAGGGTTAGCAAAAAGTTCCAATGTATTATATACATACTGCCATTCACTCCTAGTGGATCCCAATGATAGCAAATTGCTTCAGCAGCTCTTGCAGCGTAGCTTCCAACAAAAATTTTGTCCTCCCATTTTATCTGAAAGAGAAAATAAAAGATGGAAGCTGTTTCTTTTGTACATCCTTTGACTGTATTACCTTTAATACCCAGGATATAGATAACACATTCATCCTTTGCAGTTTGTACTTTACAGAAGCTCAAAAATAAAGAATTATCGTAATAAGCAACAACCATATTCGTAAACACCTGTAAGAATTATTAAAAAAAAAAAAGAAGAAGAAGAAGGAAACAAGAAAATAAAAAAACACCAGCTTATAAGTCAGGGGTAGCGAACTCCAGGCCTGGAGTGCCGCAGTGGCTACAGATTTTTATTCTAACCCTTTTCATAATCAGTGACCAGCTTTCACTGCTAATTAACTTTTTCCCCATCACTTTAATAGCCCTGATAGAAGAGTTCAGCCCTCTGAATTGATTCCTTTCTTCATTAAATAACAGCCAAGCAGAAATGAAATGTGAAACGAGCCAACAGATGACCAGCTAAACTGGGGCATCAAACTCCAACCAATTTCATTCCAATCACTTTCTTAATGAGAAGCCAATTCTTGCTGTTAATAAAATTGGTTATTTAATTCCATGGCTTGTTGCTGCTCTCATTCTGCCACAGCATACATTTCGAAAACTGTTGTTTTTCTGTTTTTTCTAAAAGCACCGTCAAAATGTTTTGGTGACCTGAGAGATCAACCTTACCAAGACCATCACCTCTCTTTAATTTCAGATATTGTGTAATGGGCACAGGGGACCTGGTCATGTGGTGGCTTGTTTTGCGTCTCATTATTGTTATAGTAACAGTTAATTAAAACAAGTAATCAGCAGCAAAAACTAGTCACTAATTAAGAAGATGGTAAGAATGAAAACCTGCAGCCACTGCAGCACTCTAGGCCTGTAGTTCGCCACCCTTGTTATAAGTGAACAGTCACAGTGATGCATTATAAAGGTATACAGCCTTAGGTATGAAGGAATCTTAGCAGCTTTTGACACACTTTGTCTAAATAACCTGTTGGCTAAAAGTAATCAATAACAGTGTATTTTGTCCTCCTCCTCCTCTATCAATATCAAATCTAGAGCGTCACACTGTGTCTTATTACTAAGCCTGCTTTCTTCACCAGCTTGTTGATTCACCAGACCTCTCTTGAAGTGATGTTACCAGGCCCAGCACTCCACAGAATTCTACTGTTTATACTTGTGCATGCACTTTATGTAAATCTGGAGGAGTCCACTAGATGGCAGGGAAAGATATCATCATAGTATTCAGAAAATGTGATCGGTTTTGGTGTGTTAAGAATTGCACGAAAATTCATTAAATTCAGTATCTCATAAAAGGATATATATTTAATGATTACATCCATCAATCCAGGGAAGTGCCCATCCCAGCAAGCATCAGCTGAGAGGTAGAAACAATCCCTGGATGGGGCATCAGCTCATCTCAAGGTGAATACAAACACACACATACAATAGTGTAATTTTATCACCAAATCCACAAACCTGTATGTCCTTGGAAGGAAACCACAGCACGATCTAGAAACCCACCAGGAAAACATGTAAACTCAAGGCAGAGAACAACAGGAACGTAACTCCCTGCAAGGCAGCAGTGCTACTGCTCCGCCACCAGGCCACTCCATGTGTAATTATTAACAGTGTTCATTATTTAAATGAAGTTAACAATTTACCTGTAAAATGTAATGTACATACTTTAATGTATTTCATCAGGAAAGTGATATCAATTATAAAACTAAGTATTCTAAATGTGCAGAGAGGTGAAATATCATAAACTTAATGTGTTGTGTGACAATTGCTGCCTACTGATGCTCTCAGCACAGGAGGAACCCCCAGAAGCATGTAGCAATTAACAAGTGGGGTTAGTCTTAGAACATTTTGACCTTTCCCAGCTGATATCGCTATACGTCACCACCAAAACTGGTGTATATGAGTCGGATAACAGGTCAACCTAAAAACGCCTTTGGACCCCATCCTGTGATACACAACAAATTAACCATGAGAAACAGACAAGGCGAAAATAACTGTATTAAATTTATCTTATATAAAAACAAAACACTATACAAACATAAATGGCAACAACCATTATTTGTGACATCCTCAAAAATACAGTATGTAAATAACTTAAAAGAAAGAAAACCCTTTGCCCCAGACAAACCCCACAATCCAGGTAGTTTCCAGATACTTAAGATAACATTTGTCCATTTTCTTTGTTCTCTTTTCCCCAAATTCTCCAAAAGCACTACCTCAGAAAACCAAAGATCATTCTTAGCTTACCCACTTTAATTTCCCCTCACCGTCCCATCTATTTCTACTTTAGAGTGGGCAGCCGGCAAAGTCATTGAGGTGACCACCTTCATAAGCAGGCAGGGCAATCCTTTCTCTGGCCGTGGATAGCCAACATTTGCAGATTTTTTGTTTTTCGCGTTTATCAGTATGCGTTAAACACCATTTCTCTTTTCTTTCTCTCCTCCCCTTCTTGCCTTTCATGGCCTAACTGTATCCTGGCATCCATTCTCCATGACAACCCTTTGAAACTACAGCAAAAGACCAGGACATCACCCCCCCATGCCCCCCCCAAGGTCGTCTTTACCACCGTAGACCCAATGTGCATGATTAATATTAAGTGTGCATAGGCAGCAATAGAGTTGACATTGAAGATAGCTAAGAGACAAACGTAAATCAGATGGCATTTATGTGGCAGTGCCACAGTTTTAAGATGATGTGTACGACAGTGTATATTAATAACAAAATAAACTACAGGATTAAAGTTGAAAGTTTGAAACCGAAATTTCGACTTTAATCACACGATTTACCTCTTCACTGTGTTCCTATTCTTTTTTCCTTCGTGGCTCAAATACATTTCCGCACAGACTGATGCTGTTGTGACAGTGCAAAAAAAAGAAATTTGTGTTGATCGTGCATGCCTAATAAAAACCCTTCCATCATTAAAGATGAGCGTAACTTGGCACTTAGAGTAAAGATCAGATAAATAAAGACGGTTACTAGAATATTAACACACTGATTCAAAGCTCCTCTCTCTTTTACATATCTATACTAATAAAAGGCAAAGCCCTCACTCACTCACTCACTGACTCATTCACTCATCACTAATTCTCCAACTTCCCGTGTAGGTAGAAGGCTGAAATTTGGCAGGCTTATTCCTTACAGCTTACTTACAAAAGTTGGGCAGGTTTCATTTCGAAATTCTACGCATAAGGGTCATAACTGGAAGCTATTTTTCCCCATATAATGTAATGGAGTCTTGAGTTGGAGATGGCCGTGGGGGGAGTTTCGTGTGACATCATCACGCCTCCTACGCAAGTACGTAGAGAACAAGGAAGAACTCCAAACAGCGATGAGCACAAAACGCCATTTCACAATTGAGAAGGCAGAAAAACATTATGAAGCAAATGATGCATACAAGCATATTCATAAGTACAGCTACTGCGGAAACAAAGCACGGCGTGAACCGTAAGTTTATATTAAATTAAGTTCATAGACAGGCTGCCACTACCGTTTGTAATTTAGTGCCTGCCCATATAAGGCCGTCCATCAGCGGCAATCCAATACAAACACTGCCGGTAGATGTTCAAGGGTGAAGGACTGCGCTTATGCAGAGAAAGATGAGATGGTCAGGGTGGTGTTTGGCACAAACTCATTGAAACTGCGAGAGAAACTTTTAAGTGCCGGGTCTTAGCTGACATTACGAGATGGCACCAGTACAGCTGGGAACCTTCGATGCAAGAACACCAAGCGGCTCCGTGAACTGGCGCAATGCGCAGACAAAAAGCAACAGTTCCAAAGAGTGCTGAACAAAACCGAATTACACAATTGAGAAGGCAGCAAAAAATATGAAGCGTCTTATACATACAATCATATTCATAAGTGCAGCTACTGCGGAAACAAAGCACACGGTGGAAAAAGTGAATGTCCTGCTAAAGGAAGACAGTGTAAAAAAAACGTGCATGCAGTTTGTCACATCACAGATAAAAGGAAGACGAGCTGTTTATTGATGCAGTAAGGAACTAATCGATGAATGAAACCTCTTATCTTTACAGCGATTGACAAACACGGAATGTAACTTGAACACATCCTACAAATACGAGCCTGATTGAAAGAAATAATGATAATCAAATCCTTGATGACAGCAACATTCAATAACACTCACAAAACAATTACTGTATATTGACAATCATGTTACGTTATTTTTAAAATGTTCCCTTTTCTTTTCATAACTTCTACTTCTCCACTGCGGTACGGGTATATATATATATATATATATATATATATATATATATATATATGTATATATATACCCGATCTACAATACATACTTTAGCATAGACAAGCCACATGCTGTGGCAATGTAGAGTCTTAAGCCTCTAACGCCGACATTGAGGTTGATTCCCAGAGGGTGTACTGACTATGTATGCGCTACCTGATTCATTTTACCTTCGCATCTCCTTGGTTTGGGACGTATGAAAAATATTAGGTTAGCAGAATCATGTTACGTTATTTTTAAAATTTCCCTTTCTTAGCACAAGCACAGCTGAGAAGCTTGATGCATGTACTCCATAACGCGTTAAAAATAGCGCATTTAATCACACTTTCAATTCCAAGCAAACGGAACTTTTGTCAATGCATGATTTCCTGGTACATCCATTACACTGATGCACACATCACAGCTACAAAAATGTTAGAGTCGGAATAAAGCGCGTTCCTACGACTGATCATTTCGACTACCCGAAAGCGAAGCCTTGATAAAAGCATGGTTTTGTGCACACTGAAAAGCAAGCAAAATTAGATGCATTACAGAAAGCGGACTTTGTGGCTCTTACTGGGGATCATTGGACTTCCGTGACCGTTAGTAATTCTAAATACATCTAATTACAACATGTTCAATGATCACACTGTTTTAGCCTAATGTACAAAATAATTTTGGCTAATGTTACTCAGAGTTTAAAGAGTAAGCTGGTCAAATTACCTTTTATGTTTCTGACTTATTTTTTTAAGAAGAAAACTGCACTTTATGTTGAAATTTTGGTTATTATTATTTAAAGACAATACTATTCTGAAAATGTACTTAAAGTACTTAAACTACCACTTTATTTTTAAGTCTGCCCAATTTTAACCAGGGATGATATTTTTGTTTCTGTTTTGAATTCAAATGCAGTTTAAAGCTTTTTTCAGAAATTAAAACAGCTTCAGTTTACAATATTCATGTCCATGTCTATTATTTGATTCTGTCGCCCACTAAAACCGTTTTAAATTAAAAAAAAAACATTTGCGATTTGGGGCAAATTTACGTGCGATTACATACGATTAATCAAGATTAATTCTTACACATCTAATTGGATTAATTTTTTAATCGAGTCCCACCTAATATATATATGTAGATATATATATGTAGATTTGTATATATATGTGTATATACAGTATATATGTAGATATGTATATGTTGTATATACAGTATGTATATATGTGTGTGTGTATATATACAGTATGTGTATATATGTATATTTATATATATGTATGTGTGTATATGTATATATATATATATAACTGTATATATGTATGTGTATAGATGTGTGTATATATATATAAAATATGAGGTTAACACAGAAAACAGATCACCAATTGAAGTTTTATGAATAATCGATTCGCCATCAATAATTGTTTTGATAAAGCCATACTCATTATTCATTCATTAGATGAACGGTAAAAAAGTAAGAGCGAGGGGAGGGTGACTTATTGAGGTACGCAGGCAAAACCACAATAGCATGCGGGCTTGATGTAGTGCGCGTCAACTCTGAATTTTCTGAATTGTGCGATCACATTCGAAAAAATATATCTTTTCAAATTCTATTTAGTCTATATGTGTCAAACTCAAGGCCCTCGGGCCACATACAGCCCATCGTGTAATTATATCCGGCCTGCGAGATCATTTTATATATTATTGTTATTAATGGCCCGGGGATATGAAGCGCTGGTAACACAATAAACTACAGATCCCATAATGCAGCGCTTCAGCTGCCTTGCCGAACATTTACCGCATTAATCAAATCTAGCTTATGATGCTGCAAGTTATTGCAAAGCTAGCCCACACAATGCCAAAGAGAAAAGTTGATTCTGAAAATAGAGCCTTTAAAAACCGATGGGAGGCTGAGTATATGTTCACTGACATTGCTGGTAAACCCGTGTGTCTCATTTGTGGAGCTAATGTGGCTGTAATTACAGAATTTAATCTAAGATGGCACTATGAGACAAAACATCAGGATAACCTGAAAGACCTGAATGCAATGCACAATATACAGAAAGCAGAAGAGTTAAAAAAAGAATCTGACACTTCAGCAGACGTTTTTACCCGTGCAAAATCACAAAGTGATTTCAAGTGAAGCTGCTTTTATGGGAGACACAAATGCACCAGTGCAACTTGCCCCACTTTCCCTGTTGCCAAGTAATGTTGAACCAAGTCGGCACAACGGTGTTCCCAAATCCGCACTTTGCTGATAAACTGAGCGCACTGCACACTGAGTTCGCACGGCGCTTTGGTGACTTTGAAGAACAAAAAAATAATTTTGAGTTGTTTCGCAACCCATTTGCTGTCAATGTGGAAACTGCACCTGTGCAGATTCAGATGGAGGCGATTGAGTTGCAGTATAATGGCACACTGAAGGCAAAGTACAATACTACACGGCCCGCACAGTTTATTCACTCCATTCCTGCACAAATGCTCCAGCTCCGTCTACATGCGGCTCGAACCTTGTGTATGTTTGGTACCACATATCTGTGTGAGAAGCTCTTCTCAGTCATGAAGACTAACAAAACAGCACACAGGAGTCGCCTCACTGATGAGCACCTGCAGTCCATCCTGAGAATCTCCACAACACAGAACCTCACACCAAACAGAAACGAACCTGTGGCCAAAAAAATATGCCAGGCGTCCAGCTCTGATAAAATGACATAAGAGCAAAGACAGCTGAATGATTTGATTTGTTAGTGCTGAAAAGAACACATTTTATTTATATTTCCAGGTTTTGTTATGCACTATGTTCATATTTGAATTTGTATAATTTTGACAGGATATATTTTTATGGAGAGCAAAATGTTTTGGGATATTTAAAATTTAAGTTTATTTTTTATATAAAATTACATAAGAGTAAAGAAATTTGAATGTTTATTTCTAACTTGTATAATTTAGACAGGATATATTTTTATGGAGAGCAAAATATAAGTTATTTACGGTTTGAGTTGATTTATTCCGGAATAATATTCCTGTCTGTTTTTATTCATATTTATGTTCAAAAAAGTTGTTTTAAAAGTTTTAAAGTTTTAAAAGTTTAGTTTTAGTGTGTTCAATAAATGTTTATCCTGTTCAGCCCGCGACCTAAAGTGTGTTTTGCATTTTGGCCCCCTGTGCAATTGAGTTTGACACCCCTGATTTAGTCGACACAAATATCTTTGGTTGGAATGTAAGGCGAATTTACTCTTTACATTTGTATGGTGAAGAAAAATTTATGCAATGATGCCTACATTTAACTTTCATTCCTACCAAAGATATTTCTGTCGCCTAAATAAAAATTCCTTCTATTTAAAATTTAAATAGAACTTGAACAGATATGATAGTTCATAATATCCACGCAGACATGCACGTAAGAGCGGGAGTCATCCGTTTTAACAAACAGCGTATTGCACTGATACGAAATAGCCTGCCCATTTAATTATTTATGAATGGATAAGATTTTGTACAAATAATGTTTTTCATTTTTCTTCCTTAATGGATTCTGCCACCCCCAGCAACAGTTGCTCGCACCCCAAAGAGTGTGTGTGTGTGTATATATATATGTTTATATATATATATGTTTATATATGTGTGTGTGTATGTATGTGTGTGTGTATTTATATGTATGCGTGTATATGTATTATATATATATATATATATATATATTATGTAATGACCCGGCAGTCAGCGCTAACAGCCTGGTGCATTATGGGTATTTCTTTAAAGTTAACTTTTTATGTTAATTAAGCAAGGCAGTCGATTTCTTTTGTATTAGAGATGTTATGTGTTTATGTCAAGTTAGTTTGGGGTGGTTTGGTACATTTGCAGCCCAGTTATATAAAAGTGTAACAGTTACCATCATGGAGAAAGATGTCTTTATGAATGACCTTGGCAATGGACTTGCAATGTGTTAAGCTTTGTTTTTGACTCTCTGCTCTATTAAAGAGGTTATAAAGGACAGAGCTGTGTCTTGCTAGATATTCCATCTATGCAATTATTTACAGAGACACTTTCGGGGTGTGCGGTGTATGGGACACGCGAGTGTTAGCCTGCTTAATGAGCTAGGTACAGCTGCGTGTATGGCTGGCATTCCGCTAGCCGATAGCTTGGGGAAGTCGCAGCAAAGTTCAGCTCGAGAACTTCCAATACTCAACTACCAGTTGTTACAAAATATATATATATATATATATATATATATATATATATATATATATATATTTTACATTTTATATATATGTGTATGTATGTATGTATATATATGTGTATATGTATGGATATGTATATATATATGTTTATATGTGTGTGTGTATATGACAGCAACACTCATCACTCACAACAGTGACAAAACAATTACATTGACAATCATGTTACGTTATTTTCAAAATGTTTCCTTTTCTTTTTCATTACTTCTTTAACACACCACTTCTCCGCTGCAAAGTGCGGGTATTTTTCTAGTGTGTATATATATATATATATATATATATATATATATATATATATATATATATATATATATATATATATACATACACACACTGTGTGCACAATTATTAAGCAAATTGTATTTTTGAGGATTAATTTTAATATGGAACAAACACAGTGCTATCAGTCAATCCAAAATGTTAATAAACCTGAACCCTGAATGTTTCACAATGCAAATGTGAGTGTGAACATCATCAGGGGAATACATATGTGCGCACAATTATTAGGCAACTATTAGTGTGCAGATTTATTATGCAACTAAAGGAAAAATGAAAATTTTCCCATCTCACTTGTTTATTTTCATCTGTTATAGTGAGAATAATAAACAAACACCTCAAAATTTACAAATAAACATCTCTGACATTTCAAAAAATAAATCAATCAATGAATGACCAATATAGCCACCCTTCTTTCCAATAACAGTCATAAGCCTTTCCATTCATGGAGTCTGTCAGTTTCTTGATCTGTTGACGATCAGCTTTTTGTGGAGCAGTGACTACAGCCTCCCAGACACTCTTCAGAGAGGTGTATTGTTTTTCTCCCCCGTAAATCTAGCGTTTAAGAAGTGCCCACAAGTTCTCGATAGGGTTTAGGTCAGATGAGGAAGGGGCCATGTCATTATTCCTTCATCTTTAAGGCCTTTACTGGCTGGCCACGCAGTGAGAACTTGATCCAAGTGATGGAGCATTGGCCTGCATAAAATCATGGTCTTTTTCCTGTATCACTGTTTGAAGAAAGTGTCTTCGAAAAACTGGCAGTAGGTTTGGGAGTTGATTTTGAGTTCATCTTCAATGCAAAAGGTCCAACTAGCTCATCTTTAAAATACCAGCTCATACCAGTACCCCACCTCCACGTTGGAGTGGAGCTCTGTGCCCATTACTGATCCACAGGTCCATCCATCTGGTCCATCAAGAGTCACTCTCATCTCATCGGTCCATAAAACCTTTGAAAAAATCTGTCTTCAGATATTTCTTGGCCCAGTTTTGACGCGTTTCAACTTATGTTTCCTGTTCAGTGGTGGTTGGGTTTCAGCCCTCCTTACCTTGGCCATGTCTTTGAGCACTGAACACCTTGTACTTCTGGGCACTCCAGGTAGGTTGCAGCTCTGGAATATGAAAGTACTGGAGGATAATGGGTTCCTGGTAGCTTCACGTTTGATTCTTCTCAAATCTTTGGCAGCTAATTTGCGTCTTTTGTTCTCAACACGTTTCTTGCGACCCTGTTGACTATTTGCAACAAAATGTTTGATGGTTCTGTGATCACACACCAATATCTTAGCAATTCCAAAAGTGCTGCATCACTCTGAAAGACTTTTTACAATTTTGACTTTTTAGAGTCAGTTAAATCTCTTTTGGCCCATTTTGCCTGAGGAAAACTAGCTGCCTAATAATTCTGCACACCTTGATATAGGGTGTTGATCTCCTTAGGCCACACCCTCCTCATTACACAAATACACATCACCTGACATGCTTAAATCCAATAAGCATTCAAGTTAATACAGCTTGGAGTTGGAATATACGCATTAAAAATGATGATATGGTCAAAATATTCACTTGCCTAATAATTGTGCACACAGTGTGTATATATATAGATGTATATATATATAGATTATATATATATATATATATCTATATATATATATATATATATATATGTAGACACACACACTCTATATATACCACTCTGAATCATCAAGTAAAACAATTTGTAACTACAGTACAAGCATACAGTTATGTACTCATCCAAACCTTTACTTTCAAAATTATTACTTTTTTAGATTTCATGTCTGGAATAAACTAAAAAATACATAGATTTTCATACAAGCTTCTTCCAGTGTTGGATTACAGGGGTGGGGGCAATGCCTTTCCTGGAAGCCTTGGACAGGGCCCCAGAACTAGTCACATACACCTAACTATTTCTCAGCCAGGTCACAAGTAGCTGTCACTTGGTCATGAGTATAAGACTTGTTCACAGTATAATCTGTCTCCACACACATGAAAAGGATCAACAGAGATATGCAAGATTTTTTAATCCCATTTCTAACTGTGTTTAATTCCCCAAGCCCCACACTATCAAATTTTGGTTTTATTTGATGAGTACATAAATCCACAGTTCATCCTACTAAACAGACAGAGGGTGAGAAATTACACTGGTAATACAGGGCATAATCATGTCCACCCCGAATAGAAGGCAATTTTAAATTCATATGATTAGAGTTCAGAACAAACCTCGGGCTTTCTGAAGAAAAAGCTTTACAAACAGTCAAATGGATACAATAGAAATAAAGGTAAAGACATTAATAACATAGGATATGTAGGAGATAGGAAGTAGGAGAAAGTCATGAGCAAATAATATAATTTTTGTACATTTTCTAGGAATAAATGTTGATCTTACAATCATCCTACACAATAAAGAAAAGAACAATGTATAGGAATTTCATTATCAGTTTTACAGCCACACACTGGATGAAAATTGACCATGTAAATGCTTGTGCTTGTTTGAAGTTAGTGATAAGGAGAAGACTTTACTGATGTGATGCACGAATTTCATTTAATTCTTACTCAGTACACATGTACATTGTTTTTACAATAAGACTGGTAGCAAAAGAAATATTTTTAAACTTTAGCAGGAGTATGAGATCTGTAAAATTGTGCCGGCACACAATTCTACTAGATTAACCTCCTTAGCATTGCATTTTTTCTCAAAAAAACATGTAAAGCACGCTGCATTTTTTGGCTTGAAAAATGACATTTTTATTAAATCTTTCTACTGTAAAACATGCAAAATACTAAATGTACAAAGTCAGAAGTGTAGAAAGTATAATAATGATAGAAAATACTAATGATGTATAATAATATGAAATTAATAATACTAATGAAGATGATGCTAATGCCACATATACTCTGCAGCTAACGCATACAATCTGTTTAAACAGGAAACTGCTTAGATGTATGGCCATCTACCCAAGACTGCTCAGCATAACTGTTAGTCTCAACAACAATTCTTTCAATCATGTCATCATAAAGAAATTTAAGTAAGTAAGTGGATCTTGGCTGTCAATGTTCACTTTTATTCCAGGCTGCCCCACATAATCAAAACAAGGTGGTGCTGGCTTATTTGAAGCAAAGTCCAAAGAAACCCAAACACGAGCGTTACAATTGGATTCATCAGAATCACTTTCAGCTTCACAGTCTGTTTCAATTTCACTGCCTGAAGACAGATTCACTTCTGTCATCACTGCTGATGAAAGGCTCCTCAACAACTCTGCTCATTTCACAGTCAAGAGCATGCAACACCTGGACTGCTGAAAAACGTTTCTTATGAGACACCATTATAAGGCTAGGAGAAGACGCATTTACACCATTGCCCAGGTTACGTTTGGGCCTGACACTTGAGTAAGGCACACTTATACTGTTGCCCAAATAACACTCTGGACTAACACTCAGGATTAATTCTGTTAGAACTTTTATTGCGGGAGTAATCCTTGGGTTTTAAACGAGATGCATCTATACTGTTGCTCAAGTGACATTCAGGACTAATGCTTTCAGCACGGTTTTCACAGCCCAAGTGACACTCGGGTCTAAGTCTAAGGAGGTTAAGAGAAATCCAAAGTGCCACTATAGCAGACAATGGCATCTTTCAAGACATCACCCCTGTCAGTCTCTCCATAATAAACAGAATGCTGAAGCGAAAAGAAATGTCTATGAAACAACTGTACAAAGTACCACTTTGAAAGGTGAAGAAACAAGACTGAAGAAGTTGCAGCACCAGTATGGGAAGGACCTATAAGGAATTGAACTAAAGTATATTGTACTTTCATTATCACCTCTTATAATACTTACTTGTATTTCAGCTGCAGAAAAGAACACATGTAAATGACAGATTTTGTGTCTTGTCTACTAAAGGGAGTTATGAAGCTGGAGGCAAATGAAATCCCTCACATTCTTGTGATCATGGATGAGGCTGTATTCAATTTGTCCAAGTACCGGAGGCATGGTCAAAATATCATAGGTTAAGAGAGTTAAAGCAAATAACCCAGGAGAGCATGGAGAAAATAGAACTACTTGTGTCTCAGTATCTGAGGATGGAGAGGGTACATGCATTCCCCATATCATAATAATAATAATACTAATAATACAATACACAGTATATAAGTGTCTATCCTGACCTTCTTGGACGTCCTTTTCAAGATCTCATTCACGAGAATGAGAAGCCTTTGATACGGTCTGACTTACTAAATTATGTATGTTGTTATGTGGGATAATATCAGCTTACCTAGGTCAAATGTCATAAAGGAACGGTTTGATGTCCACCAAAGGATGCAGACAGAGTACCTCCTCCCATATTCTCCATTTCTAAATTCGATAAAATAATAATTTTTTTTGTGCAGGTGACAAATTTATAAATCAAGTTTCTTCATTTGCTACAATGGATGCTGCCTTTGAGGACATCAAATCAGAGGATTACAGGTGATAGGTGCATCATGCTAATATCTGCTGTGAAGTTGATGAAAACCTGTGGCCAGACAGATGGGAATGACAGAACATCCAGAGATGCGGAATGAATCCATAGTACAGACCTTTTAACTCTTTCAGGGTAGATGTTGACTTTTGTCAAAATTCTGGGATAGAAGACAGTAACTCACCTTTCCATTTTAGTTTGACTCTTTTTGCTAGAAGGAAAGTTGATTTTGCTGCTGTGACCTCGCTTCCCTGGGCATGTAAAAGTTGCAAAGAGCAAACAACATCTAAAGTGCATCAATATCCAACAAGACATCAAGGCGATTGCAAAAAACAAAATACCACGTGGACGATGTTTTGTGTATTATTGCTGTCATTGACTTGTCAGACGCTGATTTTGATGCAGTTGTTTACGCTTATGTGTGAAACCACTGCTTTGTGTTTTTCAGAAAACCGAGTTTTATGGGAAAAATACTCAAGCCCTCTAAGAGTTAATATAACCAATTTATTTTTCTTTAACTTGGCATTAAGTACTATATGGAATGACAACAGCATTATTATTACACAAGCCGACAAAGGAGGCACGGCAGTCCTAGTTGACAAAGAGCAATATGTCACTACAATAGAGGAAATGTTCTCTGGCACCACTACCTACAAGAAATTAACCAGTGACCACCCTGAACAAAATCAATACCACCCTGGGTAAACTATGAAATAACTATTTAAACTTACAAGATTACTATAAAATAAAATCGAATTATACAATCTATCGGAAATTCTACGGCCTCCCAAACATTCACAAGACCCCTTTAAAATTCAGACCTGTGGTCAGCCTAACAGGTGGGCCAGTTTACAACCTTTGTAAAAGACTTTTTCATATGCTCAAACATTTAACATATTACTCATATTATTCGTAAGTAGTGCTGAAATGGCATTATAGCACCTGAAGAATATATCCATTGCTGATGATGCGATCATGGTATCCTTTGAATGTTGTGTCATTATATATTATAAGCTCTGGCCTAAGAAAAGTTAATGACAAAATTAAACTATGACTCCACCATAAAGGATATAATGCATCTAACATCACTTTGCCAAAAAATCCACTTCAATTTTAATGGAAAATACCATAGACATAAAGAAGGCATGCCAATGGGATTTTCGTTATCAGGAGATTTAGCTGAACAGGTTATGCAATGATATGAATGTGCAGCTCTAGCTCAGTTCAAAACTTAAAACTCTGGATATGCTACATCAACAACACATTCATTATATTAAAAAATAATCTAACAATAAATTATACATCAACTCAGTATTCCCTGCAATGCACTTCACGGTGGAAAAAGAAATGAACAGACACATCAATTTCCTTGAAGGTAACCACTCAGCTTGAACTGAGTGTTTATCGCAAGAAATGTTATGCAGAAAAAAAAAAATACACTTTGCCAGCAGCCACACTTCATCGTATAAAAAGAGTTGTGTTAGGACTTAATTAAAAAGGATCAACACTCATTGTGACACAAAAAAAAGAAAAACATTATCTTTTTCGTCTTTTCACATCAAACAGCTACCTCAAGACATTTATTAAACAATGCCTATACAGGAGACGCCCCAGACATCAGCAAACAGTTGACACCCTCCCTCATCATTGTGGCATGTCAGAAAGTACAGCACACGTCCTCTCCAGATCTGGGATCAAGATAGCACACAAATAGGCAAACGCTTTAAGGTGTAAAATTTTGCCAAATCAATATGCGGACAACAATACAAATTTCCATACCGGATCGGCCAAGCCCCGGGTTAACAACAACCGCTACCAGTACTGTTAGCCAACAGGGTGCTAGCGGAAACTGGGCAACTGTTGGCCAAAGAAAGAAGGAGAAGAAGAGGGGGGAGAGGTGTCTGGAGGCAGGAGGAAGGTAAAGATAGTGGAACTGAGAGTAGCAACTTCGAATGTTGGCAATAAGACTGGTAAGGGGAGAGAGTAAGCAGATATGAGGGAGAGAATGAAGGCTGATATATTGTGTGTGCAAGAGACTAAATGGAAGGGGATTAAGGCCAGGTAGATCAGAAGTGGATTTAAATTGTTTGATCATGGTGTGGATAAGAGGAGAAATGAAGTAGGGGTTATTCTAAAGAAACAGTATGTCAAGAGTGTTTTGGAGGTGAAAAGAGTGTCAGAAAGAGTAATAATTATGAAGCTGGAAATTGAAGGTGTGATGATGAATGTTGTTAGTGCATATGCCCTGCACGTTGGGTGTGCAATGGATGAGAAAGAACATTTTTGAAGTGAGTTGGATGAAGTGATGAACAGTGTACCCAAAGGACAAAAAGTGGTGATTGGAGCAGATTTCAATGGACATGTTGGTGAAGGGAACAGAGGAGACAAGAAAGTGATGAGTAGGTGTGGTGTCAAGGAGAGGAATGAAGGAGGTCAGAGGATAGTGGATTTTGCCATAAGGATGGACATGGCGGTGGATAATATACGTATTTTTAGAAGAGGGAGCAACATAGGGATACGTACCAGAGTGGAGGAAGATGCACACAGGTAGACTACATCCTATGCAAAAGAGTCAATCTGAAGGAGACTGAAGACTGCAAAGTGGTGGCAGGGTAAAGTATAGTTAAGCAGCATAGGATGGTGGTCTGTAGGATGACATTGAAGATCAAGAAGAGGAAGAGAGTGAGAGCACAGCCAGGGATCAAATGGTGCAAGTTGAAAAAGGAAGACTGCAAGGTTGAGTTTAGGGAGAAGGTGAGACAGGAACTAGGTGGTAGTGAAGAATTACCAGACAGTTGGGAAACTACAGCAGATGTAGTAAGGGTGACAACAAATAGAGTGATTGGCGTGACATCTGGACAGAGGAAGGAGGAAAAGGAAACCTGGTGGTGGAATGGGGAGGTACAGGAGAGTATACAGAGGAAAAGGATGGCAAAGAAGAAGTGGGATAGTCAGAGAGATGCAGAAAGTAGACAAGAGTACAAGGAGATGAGGCGCAAGGTGAAGAGAGAGGTGGCGAAGGCTAAAGAAAAGGCGTATGAGTTGTATGAGAGGTTGGACACTAAGGAGGGAGAAAAGGACCTATACCAATTGGCTAGACAGAGGGACCGAGCTGGGAAAGATGTGCAGCAGGTTAGGGTGATAAAGGATAAAGATGGAAATGTACTCACAAGCGAGAAGAGTGTGTTGAGCAGATGGAAAGAGTACTTTGAGTGGCTGATGAATGAAGAGAACGAGAGAGAGGAGAGGTTGGACAATATGGAGATGATGAATCAGGAAGTTCAACGGATTAGCAAGGAGGAAGTGAGGACAGCTATGAAGAGGATGAAGAATGGAAAAGCCGTTGGTCCAGATGACATACGTGTGGAAGCATGGAGGTGTTTAGGAGATATGGCAGTGGAGTTTTTAACCAGATTATTTAATGGAATCTTGGAAAGTGAGAGGATGCCTGAGGAGTGAAGAAGTAGTATACTGGTGCCGATATTTAAGAATAAGGGGGATGTGCAGGACTGTAGTAACTACAGGGAGATAAAATTGATGGGCCAAAGCTTGAAATTATTGGAAAGAGTAGTGGAAGCTAGGTTAAGATGTGAGGTGATGATTGGTGAACAGCAGTATGGTTTCATGCCAAGAAAGAGCACCTCAGTTGCGAAGTTTGCTCTGAGGGTGTTGATGGAGAAGTAAATGAAGGCCAGAAGGAGTTGCATTGTGTCTTTGTGGACCTGAGCAAGGTATATGACAGGGTGCCTCGAGAGGAGTTGTGGTATTGTATGAGGAAGTCGGGAGTGGCAGAGAAGTATGTAAGAGTTGTACAGGATATGTACGAGGGAACTGTGACAGTGGTGAAATAGTCCCCGTGGACTATGATGTTTGCTGATGACATTGAAATCTGTAGCAATAGTAAGGAACAGGATGAGGAGACCCTAGAGAGATAGAGATATGCTCTACAGAAGTGAGGAAGAAAGGTCAGTAGGAACAAGACAGAATATATGTGTGTAAATGATAGGGAGGTCGGTGGAATGGAGAGGATGCAAAGAGTGGAGCTGGCGAAGGTGGATACTTGGGATCAACAGTACAGAGGAATGTGGATTGTGGAAGAGAGGTGACAAAGAGTGTAGGCAGGGTGGAATGGGTGGAAAACAGTGTCAGGAGTGATTTGTGACAGACAGATATCAGCAAGAGTGAAAGGGAAGGTCTACAGGATGGTAGTGAGACAAGCTATGTTACATGGGTTGGAGACAGTGGCACTGACCAGAAAGCAGGAGACAGATTTGCATTGGGTGTGACAAGGATGGATAGGATTAGAAATAAGTACATTAGAGGGCCAGCTCAAGTTGGACGTTTGGGAGACAAAGTCAGAGAGGCGAGATTGTGTTGGTTTGGACAAGTGCAGAGGAGAGATGCTGAGTATATTGGGAGAAGGATGCAAAGGGCAGAGCTGCCAGGCAATAGAAAAAGAGGAAGGCCTAAGACAAGGTTTATGGATGTGGTGAGAGAGGACATGCAGGTGATGGGTGTAACTGAACAAGATGCAGAAGACAGAAAGATATGGAAGATGATGATCTACTGTGGTGACCACAGGAGCAGCCAAAAGAAGAAGCTTAAAGAAGACAGAGTGCCATAGAGCTGGCTGAATCGTGGCTCTCTTAAAAAAAAAAAGCAGGCTTAAAATGTTCATCCAAATAATAAAAAAGACTTTACAACCAACACCTTCCGAACCCCACCTTCTTAATCCAGCCCCCAACCTCTTACTTTTTATGTATTGCCTTTGATTCCTGTATGTCTAATCATTTTTCTATGATGAGGACACCTAGTAGGTTGTCATCTTCTCCCTTTGTGGATCTCTAGATACAAATACACAAACTGTATCACAGGCCTTTGCATCCATTCAGAATACATTGAAGAATTTAAAAAAAAATTCAAATATGTTAGCTGCACTATTATTAGCAACATTTACAGAAGCTAAAGTAAATAAAATTACATTTCTAAGTTTTTGTCAAGCATTAATGTCTGTCTTTCCTAAGAAAAATAAGGACTTACTACAATGTGAATCATACATATTCCTGAATAATGATGTTAAAATACTCCCCAAAGTTCTAGCCATAAGGATTGAGAAAGTGCTTCCATCTGTAATATCACAAAACCAAACCAGATTTATTAAAGGTAAACCCTTAGCTTCTAATCTTTGATATTTGTTTAATATATTCACACGTTAAATTTAACATCCCAGGGATCTTACTATCATTGGATGCAGAAATTTTTTTTAAAATGGTTGAATGAGGCTACCCTATTCAGCACACTGTACAAAATTGTGATTGGCCTAAACATATGCACTTGAATCAAACTGCTCTATACTAGTCCAGAAGCCTCTGTTCATATTAACATTATTTCAGACTACTTCAAAGTAGAATGCGGTACTTGATAAGGATGTCCACTATCACCATTGCTCTTTGCAACTGTCAGTGAGCCACTGGCTGTTTACTTTCAATATGCATCAGAGAGATAATATTCCTTCTCTGAAAATCCCCTTTATTATATGCTGATGATCATGATATGGGTGGCACAGTGGCGCAGTGGTAGCGCTGCTGCCTCGCAGTTAGGAGACCCGGGTTCGCTTCCCGAGTCCTCCCTGCGTGGAGCTTGCATGTTCTCCCCGTGTCTATGTGGGTTTCCTCCGGGCACTTCGGTTTCCTCCCACACTCCAAAGACATGCAGGTTAGGTGGATTGGCGATTCTAAATTGGCCCTAGTGTGTGCTTGGTGTGTGGGTGTGTTTGTGTGTGTGTGTGTGTGTGTGTGTGTGTGTGTGTGTGTCCTGTGGTGGGTTGGCACCCTGCCCAGGAATGGTTCCTGCCTTGTGCCCTGTGTTGGCTGGGATTGGCTCCAGCAGACCCCCCATGACCCTGAGTTCGGATTCAGTAGGTTGGAAAATGGATGGATGGATGATCATGATATGGCACTGTATATATATGACCCACAAAATTCCCTGCCAGCAGTCCTAAAGGCACTAGCTGATTTTCAAAAGATATCTGGACCAACAATTAATTTGAATAAAAGTGTATGTTTTTCCAATGAATACTATACCACACAATAGTAGACTGGACACTTTTCTATTTATCTTAGCAAATCAGTTTAAATATGTGGGGGTAAATATCACAAGTAAAGGTCTTTTCAACAAAATTTTGCTGTCTGCATGGAAACAATTAACCAAGATGTGAATAGATGATTCAACCAACAGCTCACATTAGCTGGTAGAATCAACAGTGCCAAAATAAACATCCTTCCCAAGCCTCCATATCTATTTCAAACCATCTCCATACACATTACCAAATCTTTTATTTTATTTTTTTTTTTTTTTTTAATTAGATTCAAATCATAACCTCATTTATTTGGAATTCAAAACATCCTCACATCCATAGGGTAACTCTACAACAGCCTAAAGAAGAAGGGGTTCTGGCACTATCTAACTTTCAATTTTATCAGTGAGCTGGAAATATACAGGCCATAAAGACCTGGGGCCTCATGTATAAACGGTGCATACTCACAGAAATGTTGCGTACGAACGTTTCCATGTTCAAATTGCGATGTATAAAACCTAAACTTTGGGTAAAGCAACGCACATTTCCACGGTACCTCATACCCTGTCGTACGCAAGTTCTCCGCTCGGTTTTGCAGGTTGATGGCACACTTTTTCAGATCCACATCTGTGATGCAGCTTTATAAATACACTGAAATTAACTGCATACTGTTTATTAGTTTAATACATCTGATTGTAATTAACCTGTAACAATATAATGGTCCACAGAATGGTCAAACTATTCTAAATACCATAGCTGCTTTAGCGTTGTTACTCTCGCTGCACCACCTTCTTCTTCTTTCAGCTGCTCCCATTAGGGGTTACCACAGCGGATCATCTTTTTCCATATTACTCTCACTGCACCACTCGGAGCAGCAGTTTGGAAAGAAAATTATCGGTATACAGCATCAAGCACATGCTGCCTCAGCCATGCTTCCTATTTGATCTGCTTCTCGCACGCCAAATGCTTCAAAACCTGTACTGTACGGACCTCACGGTTCAGAAACAGTTTCATCCCAAGAGCTCTAAACGCAATCAATCAGTCCATCAAGTGCTCCTTGTAGAACTGTTTGTACTTATAAGTACAATTACCTCACTGAAAAATTGCTATACAGTTAGAATATTGCACAACCTGAGCCACTTCGTAAAGCACGTATTTACTGTATATATGATGACGATATCATTTTTAAGATGAAATGCAGCCAAATATGTTTATTATACAGATAAAAGTTTAACTTTATTTAAATAACCTATATTGTTAATAATTAATGGACACGGTGTCGCTACGATAGCAAGGATCTGGCGCTCTATTCACGGATTGTTCCTGCCTCGCACTGTATGCTTCACTGGGACTGGCGTGAAGGACAGAATAATTAAACATGTACTATGAAGATATTTCAATGTTCCTTAAAAGTTTTGAAGAATCGGCGTTATAAGCTTACAGATGGCTTAACGTCTATTACAGAGCTGATTGTGTGGTGATTGGGTATTTGGAGAAAGAAAAGGAAGGACAGGAATTGGAGGTTAGTACGTTTGAAAGAGACAGTACTGCTGCAAAAAATTATTTTATCAAAAGTCACACACAATCACTGCGCCACCGTGTTCCCATGTTTAATAACATGCTATATAACTCCTATCATCATGAAAATTATATCATGTATACATCTCAGTATTTTAGTTATTCAGAGAGCTGTAATGTCATGAATGTAATGGATTCTGTGTCCTGTCAGAGATAGAGAAAGCCGGTTTAAGAAGCACGTAGTGATTCACACACAGAGCACAGAGAAGATCAAATAAAAAACAAAGCATTTAACGTACTACTTTAGTTACGACGGGATTTGAGAAACTAGTAAATTAAACGATTTTAAGATTAAGTTTACGATGTTCTACTTTAATGACAAAATAAACTATGTGATTAAAGTGGAAATTTCGAGATTAAAGTGCTTTTTCCCCATTGTGTGCCTTTATTTTCCTCTGTACCCTAATAAGCTTTCATATGACACTCAGACAGTGTGCTGCGACTCACCTTTTCACGGCGTCTTTGATATGTAACTATCTTTATTTATTTCGGGCACTGTGCGACTTTGTGAACTTGAGCTTTCGGATTTCTCCGACACACTATGTTTCACAGAAGGCTGATCATAAGGGCTATTTATATTGATTCACATATTCAAAGAGGCGTAATTCTGGGAGGAGTTGGGGGCAGCAGGCACGTGCGTTACTTTTCATGCTGATTGGGATTTATGTAGCGGAAGAACGTGGAAGTTTGCTTACACACAGATTCCTGCATCTGGATTTTTCTGTGCGTACGCACATTCCATCTTTTGTGCATCACAGATTGCTTGTGTATATGGCTGCATAGCTGCAGCCTGTTCAGAGTACCCATCTTAACACGTGCCCACCAGCAAAAGCACGTACAATGGGCACTTGAACATCACAAACTGACCATAGAAGGCAGTGCCTGGTCTGATGAAAAATGTTTTCTTTTAGACTATGTAGATGGCCAAGTGTGTGTGTGTCACTTACCTGGAGAAGAGATGGAAGTAAGGCAAGCAGACAGAGGCAGTGCAACTCTCGGCCAGAAAACCTTGGGTCCCTGAATTCATGGAGATGTTATTTTGACATGTACCAACTACCTAAAAGGTTGTTGCAGACCATGTATACCACTTTGATGACAACACTATTCCCAAATGCAGCGGCCTCTTTAAGCAGGTGTGCCTCTCATAACACAAAAATTGTTCTTGGATTGGTATGACGAACATGATAAGAGTTCAAGATGTTGACTTGCCATCCAAATTCTCCAGATCCCAGTCTATGCATCTGTGTGATGTGCTGGAAAAACAAAACTGATCCATTCAGACCTCACCATGCAATTAATAAGACTTAAAGGATTTACTGCTAACATCCTGGTACCAGATACCACATAGCACCTTCAGAGGTTTTCTGAGTCCATGCCTAGATGGGTCAGAGTTGCTTTCGTGGCACAAGGGGAAATACACGAAATTAGGCAGGTGGCTTTAATGTTGTGGCCGATCAGTGTATGACGTATTTAAAAGATAAATGGGCGAAAATAACACAGTCTACCAGTTACACTACAGGTCCAGTTAATATTCTATTTTTGGATCGATACACAGGCTAATCAATAAGAAAGTCCTTTCTGTCCTACTAAGATTATTTGAAAACAGCATAACAGATGTTTTATGGGTTTTGAATCAAATCATTAATGTAACACCAATACATTTGATTTCACATGGGGAAATAGAAACTTTTTCACAAATGTAAAAAGAAGGGACAGATTTGTAAACTTATAACACCATAATTTTGTTACATGTGAATTCTGAATCAAGTTGACTTGTGGTAAAAACTACTCTTTAGTAGGTTTTTCAACTAATTAATGATGCACACATAAATGTTACAAACCTAACAGAAGGATTGGGAAAAAACAGATTTTAAAAGCATGTTGCTACAAAACAGCTGTAAACAGTTTCTTTAAATTTAAATATTCTGAATTACATTCAAATTGACTTAATTTTTATTTTTGGTATTGCTTTTTACTAGTACTTTTGAGTTACTGGACAGAAAATAATCATAATAAAATTAGAATGTGCATATGTCAAGATAAGTTAGGTAGCCCTGATTATAAAGTTCTCCCCATTTGTTGTTATAATTTTGGGGAATTAGTTAAAGGATATCTAACTACAGGTAAAATTCCGTTACAACGAATATCTTTACAATTAAATTTTCATTACAACAAAGTATGTTTATGGTCCCGACAGTTCCCCCCATATGACAGGAGTCTATAAAAATCTTGTCACTATGAAATACACTCAGTAGATACTTTCATTACAACAAAGTGCCCAAAAGACCTTGAAATGGCTAGATGAATCATCCACAGAGCAGTTGGTTCTGTGGTTGCAGCTCAGTTGTGCACAACGATCCCCAAA
This sequence comes from Polypterus senegalus, assembly GCF_016835505.1. Taxonomy (NCBI): domain Eukaryota; kingdom Metazoa; phylum Chordata; class Cladistia; order Polypteriformes; family Polypteridae; genus Polypterus; species Polypterus senegalus. Next base: position 130,328,432 of record NC_053159.1, read on the forward strand.
CAGAAACATTGTAAAATTGTTTTTTCTTCAAACTTTTCTTGTATTGTTTTTATCTTGCCGTTTTTGTTTTCGGTGGTTTTCAGTGATACCATTTGCTTATTACTCATCAACATTTGAAAAACATCCACTATAATTTAACTCACTGTCACCCTCCTATAGAATGACAGACACGAAAAAACAATAACAGTTCACATTAGAAAAAAAAACTTTACATTTTTGCGGCTCTCGATTCCAGCAAAAAGGAAAAAAAAAAATTGCCAGTGAATTCGGAATTTCGCCATCGACATAGTGAACTTTCTTGAAAGACCGAGCAAAAAAAGAAGAAAAATCTCAGTTGCAAACGTATGCAACCTGCTGCATTTGAAGATGTTGAAAAAGCAGTTTTTATGTGGTTCAGTGATGCTCGTTTAAGAAGCATTCCTATTAATGCGGCATTCATTCAAGAAAATGTGAGGTTTCTAAACTCTCTTGGGACCTCCACCAACTGGACAATAAGCCAAAGAGTGTCCCAAAGTGTAATCACCATGTATGTGGAAGACTGTTTATCCGTTGCCTGGGCAACACAAGGCTCATAGCTCTGCTGCAGCTCGCCACCAAAGCAAACAGAAAAGATCTCGATGGGTGATGCAAGGAACATTGTGAATGCAGGGAACAGGATTACTTGGCCACTAACCTAGCCACAACCCTGCCTGACTGCTGTGTCTGTGTATAGGAGAGTGGTAGATCACACTATAATAAATAACCATGCTGTTCCTGTTTCAAGCTGAATAAAGCTGGGTTTGCCAAAGTACTGAGACTCAGCCTCATGTTTTGGGGTGCAAGATAGGAACTTATAGCACGACCACGATATTTTATGATTTGCTTCTGTGGTGCTTTACTGCAGCACTGTGAGCCTCCTGTTGCCCTGCCCCGTCAGCAGACAATCAATCTTACACAGACACAGCAATCGCGATTCGGGACACACTTCGGCGTGTCGCCCGGTTTTGGGGTTTATATCCCAAAAGAGTTCAGAAACCTCACAATATGAAGGAGGATGATTTGTCTTTTGATTGATAATTGTACTGTCCACAACATGCATCCACATTTAGATAATGTTTGTATTGAATTCCTCCTACCCAATTGCACAGCAGTGCATTAGCCTCTGGATTTGGGGAACATTCGCACCCTGAAAGTGTATTATTGCAAGGAAATGTTGATAAAAATTCTCGTCAGCATAACTTGTAGACAGGAAAAGATTAAAATTAACACGAAAGAAGCTATTAAAATGATTGCAAACGCCTTGACGCAAGTTAAAGAAAGCACTATAGTGACAAATACAGAATCTCATTACTACAAACTTTTCATTACAACAAAATATTTTTTAGGTCCCTGGCAGTTCATTGTAACAGAATTGTACTTGTATTTTAAACCTGATGTTACTACTGGAATATATTTTATATTCTACTAGCAAAATACCCGCGCTTCGCAGCGGAGAAGTAGTGTGTTAAAGAAGCAATGAAAAAGAAAAGGAAACATTTTGAAAATAACGTAACCTGATTGTCAATGTAATTGTTTTGTCACTGTTGTGAGTGATGAGTGTTGTTGTCATATATATATATATATATATATATATATATATTTTACACACACACATAAACATATATATATATACACATATCTATACATATACACATATATACATATATATATATCTACATATATACACATACATACATACATACATACACACACATATATAAACATATATATACATATACATACATACACACACACATATATAAACATATATATACATATACATACATATCTACATATATACACACACAGCTATTTCAGTATCAGTGCAATACGCTGTTTGTTAAAACGGTTGACTCCGCTCTTACGTGCAATAACAAATCAAATCATTCAGTTGTCTTTGCTCATATGTCATTTTAGAGCTGGACGCCTGGCATCTTTTTGGCCACAAGTTCGTTTCTGTTTGGTGTGAGGTTCTGTGTTGAGGAGATTCTCAGGATGGATTGCAGGTGCTCATCAGTGAGGCGACTCCTGTGTGCTGTTTTGTTAGTCTTTATCACTGAGAAGAGCTTCTCACACAGATATGTGCTACCAAACATGCACAAGGTTCGAGCCGCATGTAGACGGACTTTTTTTGTTCTTCAAAGTCACCAAAGCGCCGTGCAAACTCAATGCGCATAATAACTCTAGCTTCGCAATAACTTGCAGCATCATAAGGTAGACTTGATTAACGCGGTAAGTGTTCGGCAAGGCAGCTGAAGCGCTGCATTATGGGATCTGTAGTTTATTGTGTTACCAGCGCTTCATATACCCGGCCATTAATAACAATAATACAGTATATAAAATGATCTCGCGGGCCGGATATAATTACACGCCGGGCCGGATGTGGCCTGCGGCCCTTGAGTTTGACACATATGGACTAAATAGAACTTGAAAAGATATATTTTTTCAAATGTGATCGCGCAATTCAGATAGAGTTGACGCGAGACTACAGCCTGCATGCCTCAATGAGTCATCCTCCCTCGCTCTTACTTTTTACCGTTCATCTAATGAATACACTGAGTATGGCTTTACCAAAACAATCATTGATGGCGAATAAAGTATCCATTATTCGAGTATGTAGATCGGTATATATATATACATATATATATACCCGCGTATCGCATGAGAAGTAGTGTGTTAAAAAGCTAGAAAAGAAAAGGGAACATTTTAAAAATAACGTAACATGACTGTCAATATACAGTATTTGTTTTGTGAGTGTTACTGAGTGTTGCTGTCATCAAGGATTTGATTATCATTATTTCTTTCAATCAGGTTCATATTTGTAGGATGTGTTGTGTTCAAGTTACATTCCGTGTTTGTCAATCGCTGTAAAGATGACAGGTTTCATTCATCGATTCGTTTCTTACTGCATCAATAAACAGCTCGTCTTCTTCTTTATCTGAGACCTGACACACTGCATGCACAGGTTTTTTTTACACTGTCTTCCTTTAGCGGGACATTGACTTTTTCCACCGTGTGCTTTGTTTCCGTAGTAGCTGGATTTATGAATATGCTTATCAGACGCTTCATATTTTTTGCTGCCTTTTCAATTGTGTAATTCGGTTTTTGTTCAGCGCTCTTTGGAACTGTTGCTTTTATCTGTGCACTCGCCAGTTCACGTGAGCCGCTCGGTGTACATGCATCAAAGGTTCCCAGCTGTGCTGGTGCCATCTCGTGCTATGTCCATAGCTGTATTTAATGTTACCTTAGTCCTGGCACTTAAAACTTTCTCTCGCAGTTTCGCTGAGTTTGTGTCAAACACCACCCTGACCATCTCATCTTCCTCTCCATAAGCACAGTCCTTCACCCGTGAATATTTAGTGGGAGTTTGCTATTGGATTGCCGCTGACAGACGGCCTTATATGGGCAGGCACTAAATTACAAACGCCAGTGGCAGCCTGTCTATGAACTTAATTTAAAGTGTAGGTTTACATCGTGCTTTGTTTCCGAAGTAGCAGAACTCATGAATATGGTTGTATATGTCACTTTCGCTCGCTTCTTATTGTTTCGCTGCCTTCTCAATTATATAATGCATGTTTTCTTCAGCGCTTTTTGGAGGTCTTCCTGGTTTTCTATGTACTGCGTGATTACGTGGGAGGCGTGATGATGTCACACGAAACTCCGCCCCCACGGCGTTGAAGCTCATCTCCATTACAGTAAATGGAGAAAAACTGCTTCCAGTTATGACCATTACGCGTAGAATTTCGATATAAAACCTGCCCAACTTTTGTAAGGAAGCTGTAAGGAATGAACCCGCCAAATTTCAGCCTTCCACCCACACGGGAAGTTGGAGAATTAGTGATGAGTCAGTGAGTGAGTGAGTCAGTGAGTGAGTGAATGAGTGAGTGAGTGAGTGAGGGCTTTGCCTTTTATTAGTACAGATTACATACAAAGGCACAACATTATTCACTTAAATAATGAAACCACATTTAATAAAAAGCCACTGAAAGGGATTTCTGTTTTTGCCATGGTATTGAATCGTTATCGAGAATTATGCAATTTTGGTGGCATTGCTACTGAATACAAATATTCTGGTATCAAGACATCCCTATTGTGAAAGGATACACTTAAGAAAAAGGAGGCTCTCCATTTTTACAGTTGATAACATTCAACATTACAAAAAGGGTGATCATAGAGTGATGTGCAAAAACATACACCAGCATGCATGCAAAAGTATTCAATGTCTTTAAAAGTCATCACGATGCTCTGAATTTAGAATATTACATACACGTATTCCTCCAATAATGTTATTATTGACAACGGAAGTGTTCTAACAGTTTCATTTTAAAGTCAATGTAAATCATTTTTCAAATTATTTCAAACAAGTAAAAACTGGAAAAACACTGTTTGATAAGTATTCAGATCCAAATATTAATATTGGCAGAGCCTCCCTATGCCACAATTACAGCTTTAAGTCTTTTAGCGTAAATCTGAATCAGATTTGCAGCAACACTGTTCTGGACTATTTTGCCCCATTCTTTTTTTTTTTTTTTTTTTTTAGATTTTCTGCAGATAGATCGGGTTAGTTAAATGACACATCTAGACTGCAATTTTCAAAGGTTTTCAGGGGGGGTGAGATTAGTTCCTGTATTTATCAAGTTCCTCAAAACTACTTCTATTAATTGCACTACAATTCTGACTATGATAAATATTTGTCCTACCCCTGAGCAGCACATTAGGAGTAGTAATGAAACATACAATACCTACTCCCAACAAGGAGAAGGAGTTCATGTTTGAGAATGAATGACGTCATGATTTAATGGCTCCCCAAGCTGCAAAATTTTACTCGTAGTTAACATTTTGTAATTTTTTAATACTAACAATAAGGCATCGCCATAATAATAATAAGAAAAAGTAGTAAGAGAAGAATAAGGAAAACACATTGTGGTAATCTGACCATAATTGTTGCCACTTTATAACATCATCAAGAATAATAATGAAACAAGCACCAAGATGGAAAGACCAATCACAAATACCTATTATGGCCATGGGGAATGCCTTGTAAAATAATAGTTACTGACACAAGCCATGGCTATTAACTGAGCTGTTTCTCTCTTAGCAATTCCCACTTATCTTCTGTGAGGCTCTGTTTAGTCAGCCTAACTACTGAATGCCTCCGGAGTCTCCACCTGCTTCCTTGAACCTTCCCAGGCTTATACAGTGTAACACAAATGTTCCAGGGGTTTATAGAATGCAGATCTCAGTGTACCTGTGTGACATTCCACTGTCAATCACCCATCCAGCCCCACCTATATTCAGGGTAATATAATACATGGGTCAATACTGTGATATCTCTTCTGATTCACATGTGCATGATTATTGGAAAATTTAAGAGGTTTCTATCAACTTAAAAATATACTTACTCAATACAACCAGCACATACATACATACATTTTTCTAACCTCCTTTTTTCTGGTTAGAGTCACAGGGGAGCCAGTGCCTCTCCCAAATGCATCAAGTCCAAGTAATACTGCATCCTGTGAGTTTAATAATAATAATAAAATTAAAAAAAACTATCACAAATCTGCAAATTTTAGTTCCCTGCAAACAAAACAGTATTGATATTTGTATTTTGCTCAGAAATTGCTCTGTTTAATTTTCCTAGAATGCTATTTCACCACAGCCACATCAGATACCATGTGAATAACAGCATACTTCTTTTGTCTCACATCCTTATCTAAACGCAGTGGGTGATGGTAAATCTTTCTGATGATGGTTTATGAATGTGCTAATTTAGGTAGCTATGTTAGCAAACAGTGCTGTAAAGATGCATGATTAATATTGCACTGTTCAAATTCATCTGGGAGATGAACTACAGGGCTGAAAAATCCCAAAAAACAACAACTACAATATGTCAGCTGTGTGGAAGTATATTAAAGTGTGTGAAATTACAGCATCATGTGCCATGAAAAAGTCAGACATGATAGTTAGTACAGGGTGGCAGAGAAAAACGGGACCTTTTGAAAAATCCAACAAAAAATTTTACTGACAGCAGTTGAACCACTACAACTTACCTTGTAAGAGACAGTAATCCAAATTATCAATGTCTGAAAATTAAGTCTTGTAGATGGCATCCTCCTGTACGTATGCATTCTTCCAATCTGCTGTTGAGGTTCCCCATTGATCGCTGCAACATCTCAGCTGGGATACCACAAATTTCGTCTTGAATTCTTTGTTTCAATTCATTCAGTGTCCTTGGCCGAGTCGTGTAGACCCGACTCTTAAGGTAGTCCCACAAGAAAAAATCACAAACGGACAAATCTGGTGATCTTGAGAGCCAGGGAATGTCACCGAATCTTGAAATGACACGGTTATCAAACAATTCTCGCACAGCTGCCATTGATTGCCTTACAATTGATTACTAAATTACTATATGGCGAGACTGTTTACAGCTCAAGGTCCCTGTTCCGCAGTGCTACCAACTGTACTTGGCTCCCAATACGCATTTCAAAAGTTCCCATTTTTCTGTGTCACCCTTTATTAAAGGAAAGACATTTTGCAATACATATCACACAAGACGTTTAAGATGACATCACACAGAAGAATAAGCAGACTTTCAGCAACTTAGTAGTGCAGGCTTTTTTCAAAAATGGCGAATCTGTAGCTGCAACGCAGAGGGTGTTTCACACGCAGTTCGGTTTACATGCTAAAGAAAGTATTCCAGACCGGAAAATGATTTTGCTGTGGGTTCAAAGAGTAAGGGCAACAGTAGGTTTTCAAACATTGTCCTCGGTCCTTGGACCAACTAAAGGAGGCTATTCAAGAAAAAATTGAAGGAATTACGTCCGACAATGCTACTGAGAGTGATGGAAAACTTCCAAAAACGGCTCCAAATGTTTATCAGCCGTCAAGGCCCACATTTGGATGATATAATTTTTAAAACTTAAAAGTAAAAAAAAACTTTTTTATATCTACATTTGGGAATTAAAAAGTTTTTGGTGATACCATGTAGCATTTTTTTTTTTCAATCCCCCTTTGAAATGTCGGAGTTTTTTCTGCCACACCCTGTATATCCATCCATCTATCCTCTTCCACTTATCCGAGATTGGGTCACGGGGCAGCAGCTTCAGCAGAGCTGCCCAGACTTCCCTCTCCCCGGCAACTTCTTCTAGCTTTTGAGGGGGAATTCCGAGGCGTTCCCAGGCAACCCGGGAGACATAGTCCCTCCAGCATGTCCTGGGTCTTCCCCGGGGCCTCCTCCCGGTTAGACATTCCCGGAACACCTCACCAGGGAGGCGTCCAAGAGGCATCTTGATTAGATGCCCGAGCCACCTCATCTGACTCCTCTCGATGCAGAGGAGCACCAGCTCTACTCTGAGCCCGTCCCGGATGACTGAGCTTCTCACCCTATCTTTAAGGGAAAGCCCAGACACCCTGCAGATGAAACTCATTTCAGCCGCTTGTATTCACGATCTCATTCTTTCGGTCACTACCCATAGCTCACGACCACAGGCGTGGGTAGGAACATAGATCAACTGGTAAATTGAGAGCTTTGCCTTACAGCTTAACTCCTTTAAAACCATGACAGACCGATGCAGAGCCTGCATCACTGCGGACGGCGCACCGATCCTCATTCTTCCCTCACTCTTGAACAAGACCCCGAGATACTGAAACTCCTCCACTAGGGGCAGGATCTCAATCCCAACCCTAAGAGGGCACTCCACCATTTTCCAGCTGAGGACCATAGTCTCTGATTTGGAGGTGCTGATTCCCATCCCAGCCGCTTCACACTCAGCTGCGAACCGATCCAGAGAGAGCTGAAGATCACGGCCTGATGAAGCAAACAGGACAACATCATCTGCAAAAAGCAGTGACCCAATCCTGAGTCAACCAAACCGGACCCACTCAACGCCCTGGCTGTGCCTAGAAATTCTGTCCATAAAAGTTATGAACAGAATCCGTGACCAAGGGCAGACCTGGTGGAGTCCAACTCTCACTGGAAACAGGTTCGACTTACTGGCGCCAATGCGGACCAAGCTCTGACACCGGTTTTACAGGGACCGAACAGCCCTTATCGGGGGTCCGTTACCCCATACTCTTGGAGAACCCCCCACAGGATTCCCAGAGGGACACGGCAGAATGCCTTTTCCAAGTCCACAAAACACATGTAGACTGGTTGGGCAAACTCCCATGCACCCTCCAGGACCCTGCTAAGAGTGTACAACTGGTCCACTGTTCCGCGACCAGGACGAAAACCACACTGTATCTCCTGAATCCGAGGCTCGACTATCTGACAGACCCTCCTCTCCAGGACCCCCGAATAGACTTTTTCAGAGAGGCTTAGAAAAGTGTGATCCCTCTGTAGTTGGAACACACCCTCCGGTCTGCAAATCCAGAGGCACTGTCCCCGATGTCCATGTGATGTTGCAGAGACCTGTCAACCAAGACAGTCCTGCAACATCCAGAGCCTTGAGGAACTCAGGGCGTATCTCATCCACCAAGGAGCTTTTTGACCACCTTGGTGACCTCAGTCCCAGAGATGGGGGAGCCCAACTCCGAATCCCCAGGCTCTGCTTCCACGTTGGAAGGCATGTTCGTGGGACTGAGGAGATCTTCAAAGTACTCCTCCCACCGACCCACAACTTCCCTATTCGAGGTCAGCAGCGCACCGTCCCCACCATATACAGTGTTGACACTGCACTGCTTCCCCCTTCTGAGACGCCAGACAGTGGACCAGAATCTCCTCAAAGCCATCGTTCTCCATGTCCTTCCCAAACTCCTCCCAGGCCCAAGTTTTTGCCTCAGCAACCACCGAAGCCGCATTCCGCATGGCCTGCCAATACCTATTAGCTGCCTCTAGAGTCCCACAGGACAAAAGGGTCCAGTAGGACTCCTTCTTCAGCTTGACGGCATCCCATCCCTCACCGCTGGTGTCCACCAATGGGTTCGGAGATGGCCGCCACAAAAGGCACTGACAACCTTACAGTCACAGCCCCGTTCAGCCGCCTCAACAATAGAGGCACAGAACATGGCCCATTCGGACTCGATGTTTCCCACCTCCCTCAGGACATGGTCGAAGTTTTGCCGGAGGTGTGAGTTTAAGCTACTTCTGACAGGGGACTCTGCCAGACGTTCCCAGCAGACTCTCACAACACGTTTGGGCCTACCAGGCCTGACCGGCATCGTCGCCCACCACTGAAGCCTACTCATCACCAGGTGGTGATCAGTTGACAGCTCCGCTCCTCTCTTCACCCGAGTGTCCAAGACATGTGGCCGCAAGTCCGACGACACGACCACAAAGCCGATCATCGAACTGAGGGTGTCCTGGTGCCAAATGCCCACATGAACATCCCTATGCTTGAACATGGTGTTTGTTATGGACAATTCATGACAAGAACAGAAATCCAATAACACCGCTCGGGTTCAGATCGGGGGTTATTCCTCCCAATCACGCCCTTCCAGGTCTCACGGTCATTGCCCATGTGAGCATTGAAGTCTCCCAGCAGTACGGGGGAGTCCCCAGAAGGTATGACCTCTAGTACCCCTTCCAGGGACTCCAAAAAGGCTGGGTACTCCAAACTGCTGTTCGGCGCATACGCAAAAACAACAGTTAGGACCCGTCCCCCCACTGGAAGGCGGAGGTAGGCTACACTCTCATCCAGCAGGGTAAACCCCAATGAACAGGCTCCAAGTCGGAGGGGTAAATAAGTATGCCCACACCCGCTCGGTGCCTCTCACCAGGGGCAACTCTAGTGTGGTACAGAGTCCAGTCCCTCTCAAGGAGATTGTTCCAGAGTCCAAGCTGTGCGTCGAAGTGAAACCGACTATATCCAGCCGGAACCTCTCGACCTCGCGCACTAGCTCAGGCTCCTTCCCCTTCAGAGAGGTGACATTCCAAGTCCCAAGAGACAGCTTCTGTAGCCGAGGATCAGACTGCCAAGGTCTCCGCCTTCGGCCCCCACCCAACTCACACTGCACCCGACCTCCATGGCCCCTCCTACATGTGGTGAGCCCATGGGAAGGGGGACCCACGTTGCCTCTTCGGGCTGTGCCCAGCCGAGCCCCATGGGTGCAGGCTCGGCCACCAGGTGCTCGCCATCGAGCCCCAACTCCAGGCCTGGCTCCAGAGGGGTGCCCCTGGTGACCCACGTCCGGGCGAGGGAAAACGTCGTCCAAGGTTTTTGTTCTTCATAGGAGGTTTGGTTGAAGCGCTCTTTGTCTCATCTCTCATCTAAGACAAGTTTGCCTTGGGTGACCCTACCAGGGGCATAAAGCCCCAGACAACAGAGCTCCTAGGATCACTGGGACATGCAAACCCCTCCACCACGATAAGTTGGCAGTTCTAACTAACTTAGACTAACTTCAACTAACTCAAATCAGGTGTACAGTAATTCCTCGCTATATCGCGCTTTGACTTTCGCGGCTTCACTCTATCGCGGATTTTAAATGTAAGAATATCTAAATACATATGACGGATTTTTAAGCTGGTTCGTTGATTTCTGGACAATGGGTCTTTTAATTTATGGTACTTGCTTCCTCAGTTTGTTTGCCCTGTTGATTTCATACAAGGGACACTATTGGCAGATGGCTTAGAAGCTACCAAATCAGAACATGTATTACATATTAAATAAAACTCCTCAATGCTATAAGATATGCTTCCCGCGCAGAACTTGATTGTTTTCTTGTCTCTGCCTCTCTCTCACCCTCTCTGACATTCTCTGCGCCTGACGGAGGGGCTGTGAGCAGAGGTGCTGTTTGCCTAGTGGATACGAACGCACCTCTAAGAAATGCCGCTTTATCACGGTGCTTCCAAAAACACACTTATTGATTTTTGGATTGTTTGCTTTAATCTCGCTCTCTCTCTCTCTCTCTGACGTTCTCTCTGCTGACGGAGGAGATGTGAGCAGAGAGGCTAAAGGCAAACTTTAAAGCACAAGTATTGATTTTTGATTGTTTGCTTTTTCTTTGCGAGCGCGAGCTCTCTCTCTCCCTCTGAAATTCTCTGCTCCTAAAGAGAAGATCTATTTGCATTCTTTAATTTTGAGAAAAAACTGTCATCTCTGTCTTGTCATGGAGGACAGTTTAAACTTTTGACTAAAATGTGTTATTTCATGTCTAGAGGGATCTAATAATGTTAACAGTGTGGGAGAGTTTATAAGGGCTTAAAATATATAAAAATAACCACACAAACATATGGTTTGTACTTCGCGGATTTTCATCTATCGCGGGGGGTTCTGGAACGCAAACCCCGCGATCGAGGAGGGATTACTGTAATACCAAACAGATTTTTAAGCACTTCCCCACTGGTGATCATCATTTTGCATGCCCCAATGACATGCACAATCAGAACATCTTCAGCATTTTGCATGCCCCAATGACATGCACAATCAGAACTTAATAATGCAATAAGTAATGCCACACTGTCAGTTGCATGTTTTAGAACACAGGAAAAAAGCTGTACCGAGGTTATAACCCAGTAGCAAGCAAAAAAAGTAGAGAAGAAGTATACTTTAGTGAGCCAGAGATAAAGGCATGTGTAGTATGGGTTTTTACATTAAGAAAAGAACAGCGATAACAGCACTGTTGGTGGTGCTTACCATCATATACTGTTTAACAGCTGTCAACATCAGTGCACTCTTTTTGCTCTAACAATTACAAGCATTGTGAAGATGGGGAGCTTACTCTCCCTTACAGGCATATGTTAAGATTGTGAGAGACAGGATGTTCAATATTTTAGATTTCATGAAAGAAATTATTTATTTTTCTTTTTTTTTTTTTAAAGAATAATCTCAGTCTACACTTTCAAACTCTAGTGTCTAAATGCAACCACGGTGTCTACTGTTTTAAATGCATTGTAGTGTACCTCCATTTTAGAGTACTTAGAATTCCACAGCAATGAAGGGATAAAACAAAACATTTCAGAATCAATAGCTAGAACAAGCTATTTGTTTGCACTGACCAGACTACAATCAAGAAAGAGAGTGAGATAGGGCAAGAGAACACATGGTGCTTATCTGACTTCCTATTCAGTAAGGCTGTATTAATCTATTTAGGGTTAAAAAAAAAATATTGAAATGCCCCCAAAATTCTCAAAAACACTGTAATGGATTTGATTGAAATTTCACAATGTTTTAGAAAATCGGACGACTTTTTTTTTTTTTTAATTTGATACTTGTTATGTCGTAATGGTTTAGCAAATGCAACATTCTAACCCTCCACATCCCCCATTTCACCACAGCACCAACAGCAATCCCACTGAGAAATGGGGTGTGCCAGTTCATGCAAATGAAGTTCAGCAAAGCTCAAACACAACATATTTAGTAAATGCTTGCCAGGCACAGTAGCCGTGAGTGTAGTTAATTTCTCATAACTGATCCTGTATGAAAGGTATTTAGTATCTATTACCCCACATCCACTTCATCTTATCTGCAACCTTGTGCCAATGCCAGAGTGGGGACATCAAATTCCATTAGCCAGTATGCTGCTCCAGATGATTTCATTAGTGCCCACAAAGTTTAAACAACAGCATCAATAAAAGTGCCACGTCAAAGGTGGCAACTGTTGCTTTTGTTTTTTTCCTTATTTCCTCAACCCCTCTAGGATAACAATTTCATTATCTCAGTAGATTACAGCAGGTATCTCACAGCAATGTCTCTCAGAATTGCTGGACTTGGGACACAGTTTAACCTTTCAAGTTTCTTTATGACACACAGATAGCATTTGAAGAGGGGGGTTTCCTCCTTCATGAATTAAGAGAGTAACCTTGGTGAAACAAGTGCAGTTAGAAACAGGAAAAATATCACGTCATTGTAGATCACTTCGGTGGACTGGGGTGTGTGTCACATGACAAGAATTCTCAGATAAATGGATTGCCCTACATTTTTGTCATCATTGCATAGCCTTGCATTTTTGAAAAAGCCAACATGGCTGTCCACCTACATACTGTCATTAAGTTTGCAATACAAATGATCGGTGTTATACACTTTTTGAAGTTTAAAAAAAAAGGGGGGAGGGGAATAAAGAAAAAAAGGTGCAAATTAACCAATGGAACCAAGCCACAAGTGAACTGAATGAACTGTGGTTTTCTATAACTGATGTAGACACTGTTTTTCAGATTGTGACAAAAAAGAGAACAAGACGGTGCTTTTGAATGAGTAAAAGTAATAGTAACTTTTGTTTTTGTTGGTAGACATTTATTCAAATCCACTGTATACTGATATCGACAATACTATTTTAAAGCTTTGATGCTAATGAAGAGTTGATATTTGCAGCTGTTTTTAATCTTTGAATAAATCGACTTTAAATCACCTTTGTAACACTACTGAATTTCATTTTAATATAGAGTTCTGCTACAATCTCTTTCACACCAACACCAACAAGGACTGTAAGTAGCAAGTTCAACAGTAAGTAGCTCACATGAACATTATTAGCTCCTTGAGGAAAAAATAAATATTATATACAGAAAAGTACTTATTACATACCTTGCTTTGCCTTAGTTTAAACTTTTTATGTAGCACTTTGAGATTTACTGCTAATATGAAGTGCCCTATAAATAAAATTAGTATTATTATTATTATTTATAGTACCTCTGATAGATCAGATTAACCTAATGTCACTATAAAGGAGGCCCAATGATATAGTAAATTTCCGGGGAAAAGCAGGGTAACACAGCTAAAATACAGATAAACTTCAAAGAAACTGAAACAAAACCATGACTCAATTCATATTGATTTTGATCTAAACCCTCCAAATCATGACAAGAGTAGGCATAAAAGCATTATGTTTAAATCTAACTAACGCTTCTACTTAAATTTCCCATTATTTCTATTAATTACCCATTTTAATTTAAAAACAATAGTTTTCTCTAAATTTGTTTGCGATGACCAAAAACAAAAACCAATTCACTGGGAACAGCAAGAATTAATCTACGTCAGGAATGTTTTACTCACGTTCAATTGTAGGTAGCATGTTCGTCGATGTGTGGTATAAGGACATGGTGGTAACCTTCCTGCCTCAATATAAGGAGACCAGGGTTTACGTCCTGGGTCCTCACTGTGTAGAGTTTGCACGTTCTCCCAGTGTTTGCAAGGGTTTCCTCCAGGTGCTTCGGTTTCTTCCCACAGACCAAAGACATGCAGGTTATGTGGACTGATGACACCAAATTGGCCATGGATGTATGTATGTATGTATGTATGTGTGTTCACCCTACAATGGGCAAGTGCCCTGTGCAGGGATTGCTCTTTCCTTGAGATATGCTTACTGGGTTAGGCTCCAGCTGCCCTGCAACCCTGCTCAAGTTTAAAAGGCTTTAGAAAATGGCATGTTTTGTTCAAGAGTAAGGAGCTGGTTGGGAAACACAAATGTTCCATACAAAAAACTACTCAGTTACTTACATAGTACTTCTTATACATCCAATTAACCCTCAACTATATTCGAGGACCATTGTCTTAGAAAATTTCCAACACAGCTAGTACATAAAGATGAAATTCAGCAAGTTTACTCTTTAGTGACCTAAAAAAAAAATCAAAAATGAATAAAATCCTCTTAACACTAGATGAGCCACAGCTGAAACCAATTGATTCCTTTTTTGAACCTTTATTTTATCTGTGTGTTCCTCAAAATCCAGTCCCTCCTTAACTTTTACTAAAGAGCTGCACTGCAAATGTCAATGTGGTTGTAACTCTATTACCCTATTACTGACACAACAAATGCCACTGAATGTTGGTACTCAGGTGTGAATCACTGTCTCCTGAACAGCACATACTTGACGGCATTTGTACAAAAGAAAAACAGAAGCTGTATACAAACTTATTGTTAGACAGTCTACTATTTTTGTGTCACTGTGCATTATGAAGAAAATGCCTCGCAGTTAGGAGACCCAGGTTCGCTTCCAGGGTCCTCCCTGCGTGGGTTTCCTTCCACAGTCCAAAGACATGCAGGTTAGGTGCATTAGCGATTCTAAATTGTCCCTAGTGTGTGCTTGGTGTGTGTCTGTGAGCGTCCTGCGGCGGGCTGTCACCCTGCCCGGGGTATGTTTCCTGCCTTGCGCCCTGTGTTGGTTGGGATTGGCTCCAGCAGGACCCCGTGACCCTGTAGTTAGGATATAGCAGGTTGGATAATGAATGGATGGATTATGAAAGGAAAGGAGGGGGGAAAAAAAAAAAATCAGAAAAATGCCAGAGCTCCAGTTATTTTAATTAGGTTAGAAACGTGGCTAAATACTAACCTGAAATGGCAGTGCAGTGTTTATTGTACACTATCAAACATTAAGTACATAGCCAGAATGAGCGCAACATTTGGAAATGAGAACATGTTAGGTGACACATATGGTGGACAGAGTGATCGAGCCACAAGCGAATAGAGCAGTGGTGCATTTCAGCTCACTCACAAAATTTTCAGATACTGCAAACTGACTACTACGACTTCTTCTTCTTTAGGCTGCTCCCGTCGATCGCAAAGGAAGTGCAGGTAGATTGCGTTGCATTCAAAAAAAAAAATTTTTTTTAAATGTTATTCTATCATTCTCCCTATGGCATTTGCCACTTGATTGACATACAGGGCGGCCAGTCTGAGATCTCTTTTCTTCTAACACACTGGTCATCCCGCACGCATGATCAAACACGCAAGCTACTGCAAAACTCCGGCTGTGATTTAGTTAGCCTTCCAATTTATATCAACTAAAGAAGGGATTTAAAAAAAAAAAAAATTATTTGAGTAGGTATGGGCTGGATGTGGAATTGGAAGAGGATTATTTTATCTAACAATGTCACAATCGAAGTGTGTTTATCTGATCTGTCAATCTATCACTGCTATTCCAAAGAAGGAAAATGTGGAAAGGCACTTTCGAACAGTTCATAAAAACTGCGAAACTGACTTCCTTCCAAAAAGTGATCTGAAAAAGATAAAGGAGATGGAACTAAAATCACAGTTAATTGGACAGCCGTCATTTTTCACTCGGCTGAATTCAAAAGCAAAGGCAGACACACCGAAGCATCGTTCTGGGTGAGTCACTCGATCATTAAAAATAAGAAGTCCTTCTAAAATGAGAGATGATAAAAGATGCCTTCGTTGAGACAGATGGCTAGGGAGAAATTCCTCCTGATATTTCAAGACCCCTGGCCGGAGAAAAAGAAGTTTCTCCTTGTCATTAAACATGCAGAATACAAGCAACTTAATAATGATCAATGGCCGCTAGACTTAGCATTTTTTTCCCCGATCTGACCAACATGTTGAATGAGCTTAATTTACAGCTGCAAAATGAAGAGAACTCCATGGTCAATATAATTAGCTCAGTTAATGCTTTCAAACAAAAAATGCAACATCTGTCCTCAAAGCTGTAGTCCCTTGATTTGGGGAACACCCAACAGAGAAAACTAACACTGCAAGAGTATGCACTATAGCCTTACAACCCGCTCGCTAAAAACACAGGGAAAAAAATGATAATTTGAAAAATTCTTAATTAAATGAACAACCAAGAAAAGTAACATTGCAACAAAGCACGCGTGCGCCTGGGTGTGTGTGCGTGTCCCTCTTAAGCATGCGCCTTTCTGTGTGTGTGTGTGTGTGTGTGTCTGTCTCTCTCGCCTCTGTGTGTGTCTGTCTGTCTGTTATCTTTACAACGGTTGACTTCAAAGATGAGATGGTCAGGGATAGACTAGACAAACACGGAATGTAACTTGAACACAACCCATCCTCCAAATACGAACCTGATTGAAAGAAATGATAATCAAATCATTGATGACAGCAACACTCATAACAGTCACAAAACAATTACATTGACATTCATGTTACGTTATTTTTAAAATGTTTCCTTTTCTTTTTCAAAACGTCTTTAACACACTACTTCTCCACTGCGAAGCACGGGTATTTTGCTAGTGTATATATATATATATATATATATATATATATATATATATATATATATATATATATATATATATATATATATATATATATATATATATAACTGCTCAAAAAAATTAAAGGAACACTTTGAAAACACATTAGATCTCAATGGGCAAAAAGAAATCCTCCTGGATATCTATACTGATATAGACTGGGTAATGTGTTAGGAACGAAAGGATGCCACATTGTTTGATGGAAATGAAAATGATCAACCTACAGAGCCCTGAATTCAAAGATGCCCCAAAAATCAGAGTGAAAAAATTATGTAGCAGGCTAGTCCATTTTGCCAAAATTTAATTGCAGCAACTCAAAATTGTACACAGCACTTTGTATGGCCCCTGTGTTCTTGTATACATGCCTGACAACATCGGTGCATGCTTCTAATGAGATGACAGATGGTGTTGTGGGGATCTCCTCCCAGATCTGGACCAGGGCATCACTGAGCTCCAAGACAGTCTGAGGTGCAACCTGGTGGCATTGGATGGACCAAAACATAATGTCCCAGAGGTGTTCTATTGGATTTAGGTCAGGAAAGTGTGGTGGCCAGTCAATGGTATCAATTCCTTCATCCTCCAGGAACTGCCTGCATACTCTCACCACATGAGGCCAAGAATTGTCGTGCACCAGGAGCCACTGTACCAGCATAGGGTCTGACAATGGGTCCAAGGATTTCATCCTGATACCTAATGGCAGCCAAGGTGCCTTTGTCAAGCCTGTAGCGGTCTGTGTGACCCTCCATGGATATGCCTCCCCAGACAAAGCTAAAAAAAGTCAAAGTCAAAAATTAAAAGAAATAAACATTTGAAATTCATCTGTCTGTGTGTAATGAATGAATCTAATATACAAGTTTCACTTTTTGAATGGAATTACTGAAATAAATCAACTTTGTATATATATATATTACATACACCCTTTGGGGTGCGAGCAGCTGTTGCTGGGGATGCAAGAATCCATCGAGGAAGAAAAATGAAAAACAAAAATCTTTATCTATCCATTCCTAAATAATTAAATGGGCAAGCTATTTCGTATTAGTGCAATACGCTGCTTGTTAAAACGGATGACTCCCGCTCTTACGTGCACTTAGTGCTGCGTGGGTATTATGAACTATCGTATCTGTTCAAGTTCTATTTAAATTTTAAATATAAGTAATTTTTATTTAGTCGACAGAAATATGTTTGGTAGGAATGCAAGTTAAATTTAGTCATCATTTCAATACCCTACCAAAGATATTTCTGTCGACTAAATCGAATCTACTTATATCCAAATAGAACTGGAAAAGATATATTTTTTCGAATCTGATCGTGCATTTTAGATTGACTTGATGTGCACTACATCGAGCCTACATGCTATTGAGCTCTTGCCTGCCTGCCTCAATAAGTCACCATCGCTTCGCTCTTACTTTTTTACAGTTCATTTAATCATGGCTAGTCGTGAAAAAATTAGAAAATGGAAGGAGGATTACACCGAGTATGGCTTTACCAAAACAATTATTGATGGCGAATAAAGTATCCATTATTCATAAAGCTTCAATTGGTGATCTGTTTTTCTGCGTTAACCTCATATTTTTTCATACTTCTTCTCAAACCAAGGGGGTGCGAAATCGGGGTCGTCCGTCACAGGGGGTGCAAGTGTAAAATGAATGGGGAAGCGCTGATATATATGTTTGTGTGTGTGTGTGTGTATATGATATATGTGTATTATATATGTGTATTATATAAAAACTATATATGTGTATATATATATATATATATATTGAAATAGTTTTACTGTCAAATAATGCAAAGAGTACGTGGCACGTGTTTCGCCCTAATTCTGGGCTTATCAGGAAGTACACACTCATTGCACCCCCTCAAGGGAATCGAACCTCGGACGTCAGCACTAGAGGCGAAGCCTCTTGTGTTGCGCCACGGCGTGTGGTTCATTTATTTGACAGTATGTAGATCGGGGTATATATAACATAATTCCTGTAGCCACAATAAATGACTTTATTGAATAGACAAACCAGGGGTGAGCAAGTTCCTTTCTACTGCAGCCACAGCCGCGATACACATAAAAAACATCAATAATAACTCATAAACTTGCAATATTATTTAGGAAAATCGCAACATTTTACTCACTAAAAATTTGGATTGTTTGTAAACAAAATCCATCATCCTCTCTTTCCTCAAAAACAGTTCAATTACTCTGTCATACGGATTATCCATGCGCTTCAGTTCCATCTAAAAGTCCCTTTCTATCGCCATCGAAGCTAATGCTGAAAGTCGAACCTGCCCGGTCGTATTTCTAGCATAAGTTTTAATTCGCTTTAGGGCTGAAAATGTCCGCTCGACAGAAGCAGTGTACACGGGAATGGTCACCGCCAAATATACCAATGTGAACAACTGCAACCATGCTTCATTCAGATTTTTCTAATGAAGGAAGTCAAGGAGATCAGTAGGAGATTTTACTGCAAAATCATCCATGGCATACATTACAGTCAGTTCTGTTTTTAGCCGAGACAGATCAAAAACCGCTCCGTGGCTCTTGTGTTAAACTGGAAAAGGCTGCATGCGTGAAATTTTTCTAGTATTCCCGAAACTTCTGGGGCTCGAGGAGCGTGACAAACATCAGGTTTTCGTGGTCTTGAAATCTGGTCTGTGTCTGGCAAATAATATTGTCCAGAATCCTGCCATGGAGTTGGCCATTGTGCGCGTGAGGATGCTTGGAGCGCTTGTGGTGCGTTCAGTGGCCCCGTAGAGTTCCTCATATCGGCTTCTATCCAATCAATGGGTCTGAATACGGTGACGTTGTCGTACGCCTGACTGGTTGAAGCAACAGGTTAATCGACATTTATTCTGTGTTAGAGTGCCTGCACAACGGACTAGCAACAAATGATGGCTGAAATGTGACTGGTTAAATGCTTTAATACAAAAATACATGCCTGGAAGCAGCACAACCATCAGAAAAGCTATGAAAGGAAGCGGACAGACTATTTGGAATTATTTAATAAGTATTCATGGACAAAATATAATTAACATCAGTTTGTGATTCAGATATTTTTACTTATGAATATGCTAAGCACAGTCCTTGACCCGCGAATATTTACCTTATATGGGCAGGCATTTAATTACGTGGGAGGCGTGATGATGCGAAACGCAACTCTGCAGCTGCAGTTTATTACAGTATATGAACGAAAATAGGTTCCAATTATGACCATTACGCGTAGAATTTCGAAATGAAACCTGCCCAACTTTTGTAAGTAAGCTGTAAGGAATAAGCCTGCCAAATTTCAGCCTTCTACCTACACAGGAAGTTGGAGATTTCATGATGAGTGAGTGAGTGAGTCAGTCAGGGCTTTGCCTTTTATTAGTATAGATAAAATTAGGAGTCTATAGAATAGCTCCAGTTGATCCAAACCAGCCTATTTTGACAAAAAAAAAAAGACTCGACTGGTGATCAGTAAATTAGCCGATCACAAAAAAAAAACAATCTTTTCAGCCCCAGCTTTTCTAGTTATAGTTAATACACAATTATCATGCACTGATACAGCACATCTAAACTTTATGCTAATTTAGTGTCAGTTCTCCTTTACCAGAGGTATTATGGTCACTAAGCCAGCATTAGACCTAGTTTATACTTCACGCGATGTGAAGCATGCTCCAGCGGACGCTCCTGCTACGCAAGCGTTTTAATGTTTATACATGTGCGCATACTTTATGTAAATCTGGAATAATCCACCAGGTGGCAGTGAGAGATATTATCACAGTGAGAACAGGTTTGGCTTTGCTGTGTTGCGAATTGCCTAGAACACCCATTAAATTCCAGTGACACCTTACCGCAATATCCTTGAAAAGGATGTTTAAGGATTAAATCCATCAATCCAGGGATGTGCCTATTCCAGCTAGCATTGGACACAAGGCAGAAACAATCCCTAGACGGGGCATCCGCTCATCACAACGTGAATACAAGCACTCACATACACTATCGTCATTTTAGTATCACCAAATCTGCATATCTTTGAAAGGAAACCGGAGTACACTGTGGAAACCCAGCAGGAAAACATGTAAACTCCAGGCAGGGAATACCAGCAACGTGACTCCCTGCGAGGCAGCAGCGCTACCACTCCGCCACCATGTCACCTCATGTGTGTAATCAACAACAGTATTCATTATTTAAATGAAATTAACGATTTATCTTAAAAATGTAACATACGTACTTTAATACATTTCATCATGAAAGTAATATCAAGAATAAATCTAAGGATTCTAAATTTGCAGAGAATTGGAACATCACACATTGAATGTGTTCTATATGGTGATCTATTGCTGTTTGCCATCAAGACAGGAGGAAGCCCCCAAAAAAGACAGCACAAAAGATTATATGTGAGGCTTTTAAAATGTGTTGTGTCATTACAATTGGGAATATGCAACGCTTGAATATAAAAGCACCACGAATGCATCCTTAGCACTCTGGAGAAGGTTTTTGTCCAGGATATCTCCACACATTCAGGAGAGGTAAGACACATGACAGCCCACATGGAGTTTGCTAAAAGACACCTGAATGACTCAGAGATGGTGAGAAATAAGATTCTTTGGTCTGATGAGACCAAGATAGAAATTTTTGGCCTTAATTATAAGCGGTATGTGTGGAGACAACCAGACACTGCTCATCACTTGTCCAATACAGTCCCCACAGTGAAGCATGGCGGTGGCAGCATCATACTGTGGGGGTGTTTTTCAGCTGCAGGGACAGGACGACTGGTTGCAATCGAGGGAAACATGAATGCGGCCCAGTACAGGGATATCCTGGACAAAAACCTTCTCCAGAGTGCTAAGGACCTCAGACTGGGCCGAAGGTTTACCTTCCAACAAGACAATGACCCTAAGCACACAGCTAAAAAAACGAAGGAGTGGCTTCACAACAACTCTGTGACTGTTCTTGAATGGCCCAGCCAGAGCCCTGACTTAAACCCAATTGAGCATCTCTGGAGAGACCTAAAAATGGCTGTCCACCAATGCTTACCATCCAACCTGACAGAACTGGAGAGGATCTGCAAGGAGGAATGGCAGAGGATCCCCAAATCCAGGTGTGAAAAACTTGTTGCATCTTTCCCAAGAAGACTCATGGCTGTATTAGCTCAAAAGGGTGCTTCTACTAAATACTGAGCAAAGGGTCTGAATACTTAGGACCATGTGATATTTCAGTTTTTCTTTTCTAATAAATCTGCAACAATTTCAAAAATTATTTTTTTTCTCTGTCATTATGGGGTGCTGTGTGTACATTAATCAGGAAAAAAATTAATTTAAATGATTTTAGCAAATGGCTGCAATATAACAAAGAGTGAAAAATTAAAGGGGGTCTGAATACATTCCGTACCCACTGTATGTTACATTTTACAGATAAATCGGTAATCTTGTTTAAATAATGAATTCTGTTAATAATTACATACATGGGGTTGACATGGTGGCAGAGCTTTAGCGCTACTGCCTCGCAGGGAGTCATGTCGCCGATATTCCCTACCTGGAGTTTACATGTTTTCCTGCTGGGTTTCCTCAGTGTGCTCCGGTTTCCTTCCAAAGATATGCAGATTTGGTTACACTGGATTTAATCATTAAACATCCTTTCAGAGATATTGCGGTACAGTGTCATCAGAATTTAATGGGTGTTCCAGGCAATTCACAACACAGCGAAGCCGAACCTGTTCTCACCATGATAATATATTGAACTGCCACCTGGTGGATTCCTCCAGATTTACATAAAGTACACATGCAAGTATAAACAATACAACGCTGCAGCATGTGTCGCGTTAAGTATAAACCCAGCCTTAGACCTCCCTCATTTTCTCATATATGAAGTATAGGGAAAGTACTGGAATACTCCAAAAATTCCACTTCGAGATTTTGATGTATATCAAGACTTCCGAGTCCGAAAATACCATTTTTGGAAATATCTATGTGTGTGTGTGTGTAAACACAATAACTTAAGTACACTTTCACTTAGGTCACCCAAATTTTGCATACAAGTATTAGGTACAAAATTTAGTTTTCTACCAGCTTTTGGGCTATTTCTGCTAAGTTTACCTTTCATTCATGCAGCTGCAGAGTCAGATTTATTCAACTTTACTTTTACAATTGTTCACTATATTATTAATTAGGGGGCCTTGCCCCCTGCTCGCTTTATTTGTTGTTGTCTGTCATACAGTGTAAGTTTTGTTAATAAACAAGTACAGCATAATTAAAATGGTAATCCATTTTTATAATTACACCTCAAGAAATCCGATATGGATACACTGGAAAAAAACACCTCTATAAATATAGTAAATGTATACTTTTAACGGTGTAAAAAAAAAAAAAGGCTGTAGTGCAATTAATGACTTAATCATTAAAACCTATAACTGCAGGTATGTTGACATTTAAGCAATGTTTAATTGCCAATACCAATTATTTGACTATGTGAGCATATATATATTATGTTAGAGAAATGGTGAAAACTACTTTTTTTAATAAGCCTTGTTTGATAGGTACATTACAGAAATAAACAATATGACAGCATGTACTGTAATTAGGAAAAGTGTTTTCATTTCTTTTACGTCATGTGTATTAAGGATGCATATTTTTGTACATATTTTATTAGTATGCATTCTAAGAAATTTTTACTGATTTTAGTATTTTATGGTCACTGAGCAATAAGCCTACAGAATTTCATTTTGTTAATAAAAATTAACATTTAACATCTGTGGTTAATAGTTTAATTGTAAAAATACACTTTAAAATAAGGCACAAGGCTCCTATGCATCTAGTTATGCAGGAGCTTAGTGTAAAACATTTTTTAAAAGTGTTAAAAAAAAGAATCGGAATACGGTAATCAAGTAATATGAAATCAGTGCTCGGTACTGTCTTAAAAACACCTGATTGGATCATCCCCAATGATAAGCACACATCATTTTTTATTAAAACACACAGTGAATCCCTACTGAATAACCTTACACTCAAAATTTATTGTTACTTGTGGCAAAATTCAGAACTTGGAAATGGAGCAATTATTTCATGTAATGGATTTAGTATTAGTTACAAAAGGACTAACCCAGTCCAATTCTGATCATGGCTACCACAATCTTCCACCAGTCTCCAGTTGTTTCTATTCAGTGAAGTGTCTAAATAGTCAATATTGTTGGAAATCATGGTGTGATCTTACTTTTTTTCATAACAAATTTCTTAATGTCAACACATTGACTACTCCATTACACTGATAGAATTTCCAGATTTTTCCTTTTTTCCCAAAAAATTATTTTCAGAAGCTAAGTTTCACACTTCTTTTACTGGACTTAAAAGTGATTAGTTAAACCAATAAAAACAAATAAGCCTCTGAAAAGGCTATTCCAGAAAAAATGTTTTATTAATTCTACAAAACAGGAATGAAGAAAGGTTCTGAAATTGACCCAAAGCCACAAATTGTTAGTCTGATTTATACTGGTTTTCCTTTTACTGTGGTGTTGTGCTTGTGTCTATTGTAAGAGATGACGAATAAAATAAAGAATAACTGAAAATGAATAAATGTGACGAATTAAAAAACAAAACGAGTCAAGACATGGTACATTAGAACAGCTGTTGCTGCAACACTTGAGATAAAGGAAAAGTCACTCCTGCAGACATAAGATCGCTAACTGAGCCCATTATGATAAACAGTTCATATTAGTAAATGTCGTTTGTACAAACATACTCAAAATATACTCAAAACAATTGCAGGCTACCTTCCATTCATAAAAAAAATAGGTTCCACATTAAAAGCTGGATAAAACTACTAATGGTGAAGGTATTTGCAGTCATCGTTTGTTTTTGGGATGGGTAAGAAAGCTCCTCCAAACAAACGGACATGTATGATAAGAAAATGAATAAAGACATCTTCCAAAATAAAAACAACATTAATTTAGCAAATACAGTACTTGATATTTAGAACTTAAAGTAAATCCAACATGACGGCAATACCGTGGGAAATTTCTATATACATGTTCCCAATACAAGAATGAGCTATAGCAACAGAACTCGATGCTCGCAAAAATCCTTCCTCAAATCAAAAGCCGAGCAGGGCGACATCACTTCCTGCTAGGAGGAGCTATAATCAATTCACCTGTGTAATCCTAGTTATTTTGATTTACCCCTGCTTCTACGAAAGAGGTGACACATGCGAGTGACGCCACCGTACCACTCGCGACACACAACTGCTGTGCCAAACAGTCAACGTACTGCCCCGAGCATTATGGTGTCAATATGAGACATTAACCATAATTCTGTCGATCCAAATTCTCAATGTATCACAAACCGAACGAATATGACAAATGTTAACCTAAGGTGTATGCAAGATTTACATAAAATGGCAAAAAAGTGTTTGCTAGTTAAACTGTACTAGGTTTCCGGCCAGCTGTACACTCTCGGACCTAAAAGAATGGCTACAATTTATAGGCCTCAACAAGAGGCACTTGTGCCTACTTGTAAACGATAGTATATGTAAGTAGCAGGAATCTCAGCGTATTAAAATGCGTCAGATAGAGTACAATTAAACACCAGAAGCATACGAGAATTGATCTACACGAGCCAGTGCAACAAATCCATCCTCATAAATGGATCTAATTTTATTATAATGCACACCCCAAATACACACGCTCCATCCACCGCCCACCCCCTGTCAGATCCACTCCAAGCATCGCGCGGAGATGGCAGCCTCTTAAAACAGCTTGCATTTTGATGTAATAATGGCAGCGTCAACATGTGAGTAGTTTTCCATGGTTGATGTGACTTTAGCATTGGTTTAAAAATTGGTGTTGATTTGACAGCCTCTACCCTCACTCAAGTGGAAAGGTTATCAGAGCGAGACACGGACACGCGCGTATGTACGCAGAGACTGCACTGTTGCAATGCACCAAATTATGGAATGTGGGACACACCAAAACAACTGCATTAAGAACACGGAGAGTACACAACCCCCGCCCCGCAGCCGCTAACACCACCACCACCACCCTTTAAAAACGAAAACGCACAGCTTGTCGTTTCAGGCGACGCGACAGTGAAGCTTGTCACATTAAACACCACACAGGCCTTAGACCCATGACATACGTCTGTTATGGTATACAAAAATAAATACTCACCCGTACCAGAGGCCAGGTTTAACACGATATGAAGTTAACCAGGTATCCAAGAAGGAGGAGGGAAAAGCCAACAAAAAGTGACGGAGAAATCAGGGTGTAGTACAGCTGGGCAAATAAAACCGTCGTCGTCGTTCTCGTCTAAGCGCCTCGTTGGGAGGGTTTCGCCCCGGATAAAGCAGTGGGATACAGATGTCTAACGTGGGTAAACTCCTCCTAGCGAAACTGCTCAGGCCGCAGCGCTAAGCTTCTCCAGCAAACGAATCCCAAAGATGGCGGCGGCGTGATCCACCTCCTCCCTCCCCGACAAACGCGTAAGGGGGTGGGCTTTAAGAAAATAATAATAACAGCCCCCACAATCTATCTTCCAGTGTGCCTGAAAAATCTTTTTTCCTAGGCACTTGGAAGCGTACACGGAGACGGAGGGGGGGTAATGCTTCCTTCGTCCCGTTCTCCTTGAAGAGCGCCCCCACCCAATACAGGCTCCGATTCCTCGTACTCAGGCAAAAACTCCTTCTAGCTCTCCGAATCCAACTGCCCGTGGCGCGCGAAAGGACAGGCCGTGCTGCCAACTCCCGCGGGCGGGGACATCGCGAGACAGCGCGCGGCGCGTGGACTGGGCGGTGGTGAGACGCGCTGGAAAAGATGTACATGCCGCGCGTACACGCAGGTTGCACGCACAGTGAAACTTTGGAAAATGATATCCTTTACTTGGCATTCATTTACAATATGCACAGATTTTTCATTGTACATTGTATAGTTTGCTTTGTAAGTTGCCCTGCTTAAAGGCGTCGTTTAAACAAATAAATAAATAAATACATTGTAAAACAAATCATTCTTGCACAATCCATAAAGAATAATTCATCCTATGTGAATGTTTTGGCTTTAGTATTTCTGTACCTCCCATACATACACAGAAATAAGCACATACAATAAACATATCTTCTACCAGTCCTCAAAAATAAGATTGCAACCCGAAGCTCAGCAAACACATGTACAGTTATATGAAAAAGTTTGGGAACCCCCCCTGCATAATAATTTACTCTACTTTCAACAAAAAAGATAACAGTGGCATGACTTTCATTTCCTAGGAACATCTTAGTACTGGGGTGTTTTCCGAATAAAGATTTATAGTGAAGCAGTATGTAGTTGGATGAAATTAAATCAAATGTGAAAAACTGGCTGTGCAAAAATTTGGGTCCCCTTGTAATTTTGTTGATTTGAATGCATGTAACTGCTCAATACTGATTACTTGCAACACCAAACTGGTTGGATTAGCTCATTAAGCCTTGAACTTCATAGACAGGTGTGTCCAATCATGAGAAAAGGCACTTAAGGTGGTCAGTTGCAAGTTGTGCTTCCCTTTGACTCTCCTCTGAAGAGTGACAGCATGGGATCCTCAAAGCAACTCTCAAAAGATCTGAACACAAAGATTGTTCAGTATCATGGTTTAAGGGAAGGCTACAAAAAGCTATCTAAGAGGTTTCAACTGTAAGGAATGTAATCAGGAAATGGAAGGCCACAGGCACAGTTGTTGTTAAACCCAGGTCTGGCAGGCCAAGAAAAATACAGGAGCGGCATATTCGCAGGATTGTGAGAATTGTTACAGACAATCCACAGATCACCTCCAAAGACCTGCAAGAACATCTTGCTGCAGATGGTGTATCTGTACATTGTTCTACAATTCAGCGCAATTTGCACAAAAAACATCTGTATGGCAGGGTGATGAGAAAGAAGCCCTTTTTGCACTCACACCACAAACAGAGTTGTACGCAAATGCTCATTTAGACAAGCCAGATTCATTTTGGAACAAAGTGCTTTAGACTGATGAGACAAAAATTGAGTTATTTGGTCATAATAGAAAGTGCTTTGCATGGCGGAAGAAGAAGAACGCATTCCAAGAAAAACACCTGCTACCTACTGTCATATTTGGTGGAGATTCCATCATGCTTGTGGGGCTGGGTGGCTAGTTCAGGGACTGGGGTCCTTGTTAAAGTCGAGGGTCAGATGAATTCAACCCAGTATCAACAAATTCTTCAGGATAATGTTCAAGCATCAGTCACAAAGTTGAAGTTACGCAGGGGTTGGATATTCCAACAAGACAATGACCCAAAACCAAGTTTGAAATCTACAAAGGCATTCATGCAGAGGGAGAAGTGCAATATTCTGGAATGGCCATCACAATCTCCTGACTTGAATATCATCGAAAATCTATGGGATGATTTGAAGCAGGCTGTCCATGCTTGGCAGCCATCAAATTTAACTGAACTGGAGAGATTTTGTATGGAAGAATGGTCAAAAATACCTCCATCCAGAATCCAGACACTCATCAAAGGCTATAGGAGGTGTCTAGATGCTGTTATATTTGCAAAAGGAGGATCAATTAAGTATTAATGTAAAATCTCTGTTGGGGTGCCCATACATAATGTGCATTACATCTTTACTTTTCACTTACTAGAATCGATCAACATTACATATTCAGCCAGCCACTACTTTTTATAATATTTTTTCATTCATCCCAAAACAGTTTATATTAACAGTAGAACATGCATTTCATATACTTTCAATGTGAGTAGAAGAAGTCTGTTTACTTTATATTACTGCAACTGATAATAGTATTTCAACATAAGGACATCAGTAATTGTCTTATTGCAACTCACCCAAATAAGCAATTAAACATAAATATACTTAGACATTAATGGAATTTTAAGATCAAGTTGGCAAATCCATGATTATTACCATTTTTGGAAAAAATTATATATGACACCTGGATGTCTTAGTTTTGATTGACCTAAGCAATTTACCAGATGGAAGCAGTGTGAAAAGAAGGTGTACAAAGTGTATGACCTTAAAGATTTCATATTTCATTCTGCTAAGTGAAGTGGGGAGGGGCTTGGTATCAATCACTGGTTTTAAAAACAGTGCATCCCATTCTGTATCTGTTTCCTATTCTCAGTGGTAGAAAAGTTCAAAACCTTTTCTATAAAAAAACAATAGAAAATGTATTTTTGCTTCCTGCGACACTCTCAACATTACAGACCAAAACAGACATTTTTACCTCCCATGTTAGAGTCCATATTGGAGGAGTTTAAGTATCTCAGGATCTTGTTCATGAGTGATGGAAAAATGGAGTGTGAGATTGACAATCATATTGGAACAGCAGCAGCTGTTCTGTTGGGGCTGTACTAGTCTATTGAGGTAAAGTGATTTGTGAGTCTACAGACAAAACTCTGTGTTTGCCAGTTGATCTACAACACTGTCCTCACCCATCATCATGAGCTGTGGTTAATGATTAAAAGAATGAGATCGCAAATACAAGCAGCAGAAGTGAGCTTTCCTCACAGAGTGGCTGGGCTGACACTTCACAATAAGGTGAGGAGCTCAGTGATTTGGGAGTGCCTCAAAGTAGAGTCTCTGCTCCTCGGGATTAAGAGGAGCTATTTGAAGGGACTTAGGGCATGTTTTAAGGATTAACCCCAATGGCTTATCTTATTTTTTCTCCAGGCACATTCCACTGGACAGAGACCAAGCTAGAGGTATTATCTCTTGGATGAGTTGGCGAACACCTTGGACTTCTCTGAGAAGAGCTGGAATCTGTAGGTGGGGACAGAGAATTCTGTGCTGACCTGTTTGATCTGCTGCCAATGTGACACTGACAAGGAAAAATGGCTGAGAAGATGAGATGAGATGAACGATATATATATTATGCAAACCGGATTCCAAAAAAGTTGGGACACTATACAAATCATGAATAAAAACTGAATGCAATGATGTGGAGGTGCCAACTTCTAATATTTTATTCAGAATAGAACATAAATCACGGAACAAAAGTTTAAACTGAGAAAATCTATCATTTTAAGGGAAAAATATGTTGATTCAGAATTTCATGGTGTCAACAAATCCCAAAAAAGTTGGGACAAGGCCATTTTCACCACTGTGTGGGATCTCCCCTTTTTCTTACAATACTCAACAGACGTCTGGGGTCCGAGGAGACCAGTTTCTCAAGTTTAGAAATAGGAATGCTCTCCCATTCTTGTCTAATAAAGGCCTCTAACTGTTCAATAGTCTTGGGCCTTCTTTGTCACATCTTCCTCTTTATGATGCGCCAAATGTTCTCTATAGGTGAAAGATCTGGACTGCAGACTGGCCATTTCAGTACCCGGATCCTTCTCCTACGCAGCCATGATGTTGTGATTGATGCAGAATGTGGTCTGGCATTATCTTGTTGAAAAATGCAGGGTCTTCCCTGAAAGAGATGACGTCTGGATGGGAGCATATGTTGTTCTAGAACCTGAATATATTTTTCTGCATTGATGGTGCCTTTCCAGACATGCAAGCTGCCCATGCCACACGCACTCACGCAACCCCGTACCATCAGAGATGCAGGCTTCTGAACTGAGCGTTGATAACATCTTGGGTTGTCCTTGTCCTCTTTGGTCCGGATGACATGGCGTCCTAGATTTCCAAAAAGAACTTCGAATCGTGACTCGTCTGACCACAGAACAGTCTTCCATTTTGCCACACTCCATTTTAAATGATCCCTGGCCCAGTGAAAACGCCTGAGCTTGTGGATCTTGCTTAGAAATGGCTTCTTCTTTGCACTGTAGAGTTTCAGCTGGCAACGGCGGATGGCACGGTGGATTGTGTTCACTGACAATGGTTTCTGGAAGTATTCCTGAGCCCATTCTGTGATGACCCTTACGCACAGAGATTGTTCCAGATTCTCTGAATCTTCGGATGATGTTATGCACAGTTGATGATGATAGATGCAAAGTCTTTGCAATTTTTCACTGGGTAATACCTTTCTGATATTGCTCCACTATCTTTCTGCGCAACATTGTGGGAATTGGTGATCCTCTTCCCATCTTGGCTTCTGAGAGAGACTGCCACTCTGAGAAGCTCTTTTTATACCCAATCATGTTGCCAATTGACCTAATTAGTGTTAATGGGTCTTCCAGCTCTTTGTTATGCTCAAATTTACTTTTTCCAGCCTCTTATTGCTGCTTGTCCCAACTTTTTTGGGATTTGTTGACACCGTGAACTTTTGAATCAACATATTTTTCCTTTAAAATGATACATTTACTCGGATTAAACGTTTGATCTGTCATCTACGTTCTATTACAAATAAAATATTGACATTTGCCATCTCCACATCATTGCATTCAGTCTTTTTTCACAATTTGTTTAGTGTCCCAACTTTTTTGGAATCCGGTTTGTAAAAAAAATCTTGGAAGGAGACAATACGTGATTTTCTCAGAGAGACACTTTCACGTCCTGCAAGCCGAGTTTTTGTGCTAAGAGATTTAACCACGCCTGGGACCAAAAATAAAAGAGTAGGGGACAAAGTAGAACGTAATAAAGAATTGAAAAACGCTGGCGCGGTACACATTCAGAGCAGGTTAGAGATAATGGAAGTATGAACATTCAAATGTCTCGAAAAAGGATAGTAAAGATCCCATTAGCGCAAAAAAATGGAAATTCTTACTCTGTGTGAAAATGGAACAGTGAAAAGAGATTGAATATCCATCCATCCATCCATTTTCCAACCCGCTGAATCCGAACACATTGTTTGGATTTAAACTTTACGTCTGAGACTTGTAGATTGTCTAATTCGTGTTGCCATCAGGTGAAAAAAAGTAGTGTTTCTTCCCAATGACGAGGCGTATCCGCAAGAATTAAAAAATTCTAAAAACATTGGCATGCTACACGTGCAGAGCAGGTTAGAGATAATGGAAGTAGGTTAGAGATAATGGAAGTATGAAAATTCGAAAGTCTCAGAAAAAGCATAGTAAAGATCACATTAGCACAAAAAACGGAAATTCTTCCTCAGTGAAATAATGGAACAGCGAAAAGATATCGAATATATTGTTCTGATTTAAACTTTAAGTCAGAGACTTGTAGATCGTCTATTTCATATTGACATCAGGGTTAAAAAAAAGTAGAGTTTCTTCCCAATAAAGAGGTGTATTCATGAGAATTAAAAGATTTGTTGTTTGTTGAAAGTGAAATTCCGTGAGAGAAAATTTCAAGCCCCGCAAGACAAGAGCTTATGCAAAGAGATTTGGAAAAGTCCTGCCCATATAACCACACACACGGTTCACTCATTTTTTATTTGTGTGAATGCTATTGTTGGACACATTTCTTGTAGAGAGAAAGAAACGATATTCACTCATGGGCAGTTATATGTTGCGTTGTCATGATGTAATTCCAAACACGGAATCAAAATTCAATGCGATACTGATGAAAAGGTAAAAACGAAAAGATATCGAATATATGGACATAGGTGATATGACAGAAGTATGCAGATATTGTTTGGCTTTAAACTTTAAGTCAGAGACTTATAGATCGTCAAATTCGTATTACCGTCAGGGAAAATTAGTGTTTCTTCCCAATGAAGAGGCCTATCCACAAGAATTAAAAGTTTTGTTGTTTGGTGAAAGTAAAATCCACATATGCTAGCGACAGACACGAAGTTGCTGGCGCGATGTGCAGGAGGGAGTGGGGGTGGGGGGTTTTAGGTTGGCAAGCGAAGCAAGCATGGGGCAAAACTTCCTAGTAGTACTGTACTATATATTTAGGGAAAATTGGCTTTCCTGCAATTCTGCTCCAGATAATCAGGTTTAGAAACTGGAAGGATGGAAGACGAGATGGGAAATTTGAAAGTTATTAAATGTTTGTAAGTATGCTCTGCAATGGACTAATACCCTATCTAGAGCTGGTTCCAATTTTGCATCAAAAGACTCAAATGTTCTACCCCTGCCACCCATAATTGTATATGCAGTGTTTGAAAATGGATCGATGGATGGAGGTACTGTATATTCCTTAAAGTTGCATATTTCTGTCTGAAAGTCCCCACTGACCCCACCGATAATACCTCATACTGTGATGTTTTTTGACATGAAAATTCTGGTGGGATAATAGGGACTAGGAGGAGAGAGAGAGAGAGAGAGACAGTCAGAAGTGGAAGGGCCATGCTGAGGTGTAATATAGAGTGTGTGTGTGTTTGTGAGAGAGAGATGATCAAGCAGTTAAAGAGCAGGACTCCAGTTGTATCCAGTGCTGCTGGGTAGAGGTAAATAGGTTAGAACTAAAAACCTGAATTGGGTTGAATGGTCTAGTTTAATCTAAAATTTCTCCTGGTTCATCAGTCTATTACAATAATTGAAAGTTAATTACACTTTTAAGAAGTAAAGTTAGAAACACTATGTTTTGCAGATTTTTTTATTTTTTAAATTAAATTTTAATTTATTTTTCAGTTTGAAGGTGCTAGATGATGTAACACAACTCTAGTTCTAGTTCTAGCATAGATGCTATAACATGACTAACACTGTTTCTTATATGATATGTCTGAAGTAAATTAGGAGGATTTGAATTAAACATTAAACACTTTTACTTATTTCTGTGTAGTCTGGACCTGTGAAAACTTGATATAATGTCACACTTCAAGGCCCAGCATCTCTTCTTTAGAGCTCAGAGGGCCACAATGTAAAATAGGGTTTGCTTGTTAGTCACCAATGACTCAGTACAGTAGTGGTACATTATACTTGGTCATTGTTATGCTAATATGTAATAAGAAGTACCATTATCATCTATAATAATAATTCATCATACAGATACTCATTAATTTAGACAGAATCCAGTCAATTAATTATCAATAATTTAAACATATTTATAGTGTTTAACAGGTGATCAAATCTCAGTTTTCAATATGTGGAGTACATTCACCCTGTGTGTGAGTTCATTTTCCTTCCTGAAATTTCTGTGTGTTTGGTTTCTTGGCTGCTTTATTCTGATCCAGTGAAGTGGGGAAGGGGAAATAGAAGAGGTTAAGGTCATTGTGATATTTTGATCACATATTCCTTCTGTACAAAATGTCTATTGTCTAGCCATTAAATGTCTCCTTTTATCTTCTCTAATTGATACTTTTCACACCCACTCTGATCTCACAGTGTTTTTTCTCCTCCGTTTTGATTTCCCCTTCCTCTTATAGATGTCTAATTGTTTTTTCATTTTCATTGCAACATTTAAGGAAGGCTATACAACTGCAATATTGTGTTTCTAAACTTGTTTAGAAATAACATTTACCTATTATGCACTAACATATATGTTCTCATTAGTTCAGTTCTATTTACTTCTGCAGAGTTTCCCTCAATATGAAGTATGTTTAGTCATTGCACACTAAAGCCCCAGGGTGGTTCTTCACCCATAATTTTACTATAAGTTTGACCCACAGATTTTTGTAGGTCTGGAGGACTTCTGTCAAAACTTTAGAGCAGCTAGTGTTTGGCTAGAAGACACAGATGCAGAGCTAGTAAGATGAGATCAGTACACAAATTGAGAACCAAAGACAAAAACAGCAGACATCAAGTCAGACTACACAACACAAATCAAGACAAAAATGTGATAATAACTGTGATTCAAAATGAATACAGAGATCAGATGCTAATAAACACACATAGAAAAAATAAGAGATTACAGACTTAATCTCAAAGGTTGAGGCTTACTTAAATAGACTTTGATCAAAACTGAATGCGCCTCTGACTGACTGTCCATACACTTACCCTGTTTCCTTTAGACATTTTAAAAAAAATCTTCTAGTGGGTAGAGAACAAAAAGCAAAAGGTACAAATTAATTATAAAAAATATAGTTGTTCTTACTAAAAATTACTGTTAGCATCTCTAAATTTCAAAAAATTTGTCATTACTACATTTTAATATTTCGTTCCTTAGAAATCAATTTATTTTGATTTTTTTAATTGGTCTTTTTTAAGCTTCACATTCAAGATATTGTAGCAGATAATTTGGGTTGCTGCAGTCCACTACTAGATATGTGTTTATGTTTATGCACATGTGTGAAGTCTGTCAGTTCAATCCAGCCATGTCACATAAGAAAGAGAGCTGTATGATGTTATTGCCTGAACTTTGTAACATGGAAAGAGAAATAATGCTATCTGTGGGTTTTAGTTGCGCCTATAAACTGAATGATTGTGTCAATATTTTGATCATTGAAATGAGATGAGAGCCAGTAGCATTTTTAAATCAGGACCTAAATAAATAAAATACTGTAGGTGGCTGAAGAACATTGAGATCTTGTTGTCAAATTAAGGTTTGTGCAAAAATGAAAGAAAATAGTGGCAAAACAATCAGGCAGACATGTAGTAAGGTCCTAGGCAACAAAGTCACAATAAAAATATATTCTTAAATAAGCTGCAGTAGATTGCGAAGACGTTTCAGGTGACTGTAGCATAGCAAAAGTAGTCTTGCATCAAGAACTGTACTTTTCAGTATGAACCACAGTAAAAAAAACATGGTAACTTGTGGGGTAATATAATGTAGTATGAGTATTCAGATTTGATGGTGTCTAAATCACGTTGTTTTCGGTGATTCTTTTATTATGAATTGTTTTACAGTTTTAACTGATTTTCGCAAAAGATGAAACCAGTGTAATTTTTAGTCAAGTTTCCATAGAAGTACAAGCAGAAGTAAAGGAAATGGCTCCAAATAGTTTATCCTATCATTATTATACTTTTATCCTTGTGCCTATATATTATCTACAGCATTGTGGCAAAATCACCAAGTTAAAACAATATTATTTTTGCTCCATTTAACTGTAAAGCAGAAGGAAGCACCATATGATCCTTAACTTAAATAATGTGCCTTGGACTTGACCTGTTGAATTGTGTAGATATTTATAGTATATACATTTAAATAACTCTGCAGTCATGTTGAGAATAAAAAGTGATATATAATATGAAACATATGCTTTCCCTTTTAGCCTTTTACATGTTCTCTCCATGGCTGTGTACAAAATATGAATTTCTTTCATTGATGACCCTAAATTAGCACTGTATGAGAAAATATGAGTATATTCATGAGTATCGACTGCAGTGGACATGTACCTTGTTCAAAACTGGTTTCTACTTTGCGAAAAGTACTATTAGTATTGACTATGATTTATGTGAAGAGTGAAAGATCAGAGTTTCATTCAGTATAGTTTTATTAAATTTTACAATTGATAAATGCAAAATTCACCAAAATTTTTATCAGGTTTAATAATATTGTTTGGATTGGTAAACAAATTATATTGCTTCCTAAGGAATATTCTACAGATGAACTGCTGTCCCTTTCCTTGGCCACCCTCCAATGCTGCTGCCGTTGCCCCAACATTCCATTACCCCTTCCATGTGGCTTCAAATACTCTCTTCTGCCTTGTGGACTGCCTTCCAGCACATTCACACCCCCAGTTCCACCTAGTGCCACTTATTTCCAGAAAGAAGTAACACCATCTGCGTTTATGTTTCCCAACTCCATGAAGTGATACAAGTCAGAACCCTCCCTGAGACACACAGTTGGCCACATAACCAGATCAACGGATTTTAACAGAGAAAATGCACCCATGAAGTGCTTGCAGGTATATTCTCTCCACTTGTGCTCCTTTTCTATTCAGAAATGCTTTTGTGATTTTTTAAAATCTAATTGTGTGCAAATTGTTTTGCTCCTCATCACCTCTGACCCTTTGAGAAATGGATATGTGGATGATGGATGGAAGGATGAATTTTTCAAAATCTAGTTGATTTATAGGTGAACATTTTTAGGTGGACTGGCTATTCTAAATTGGCCCTAGTGTGTGCTTGGTGTGTGGGTGTGTTTGTGTGTGTCCTGCAGTGGGTTGGCACCCAGCCCAGGATTGGTTCCTGCCATGTGCCCTGTGTTGGCTGGGATTGGCTCCAGCAGAACCCCGTGACCCTGTGTTCGGATTCAGCGGGTTGGAAAATAGATGGATATTACTCATAAATTCTTTGAATTGAAAGTAAACCAAGGGAAAGTAGTTGTCTTTTCATTGAAATATGTTGAATACCACCACAACTTTTCACTAAGATTTTTAAACATTAATTTATTAGTTAGCAGTTATGCATTTATTATAATATTCTCATGGTATCTCTGAGGTTTTTAGGTTATATTTTGAACAAATCACTTCTAGTAAAAAAGAATCCACTGGCTTTAGTGTAAGGAGTGGTGATTCGTTTCATGTTTTTTAGACATGCAACTAACAATTTCACATTTCTCCTTACATATAAAATAAACATAATCCTGAAATTAAAATAGTAACATCATTTTAGGGAAATCTAATGTTTAAATGTGAAAAATTTAATTTATATGTACTTTTTTACAAATTGTAAAAAAGAGGATTATAAAGGATATCATTAAAGGATTTCTTTTGGCAGTACATGCATTTAGGAGCAAAGAAAAACAGTAAAGGAGCAGAGCCTGGATGAATGATATTGGTGTGGGTTGGATTAGGTGCCAGGGAGGAAGTTTGGCAGGGTGTGTCCAGAAAGAGACTGATTAGATCTCAGAGTTGCATTGCTTCGTAATGGAAGCATATTGAAGGAAATTCTCTTCAGAGAAACTTTTATTTATCTTTGTTTTGGTGTGACTTCTCAAAACTGGGCTAGAGGTGAAAAAACAAATTAAACTTGCTAGGCTGTATGATAAACTCAGTTTACATTACTAATCTAAGCACATCTTAATCCACTGAGATCTTTACCCACAATTCAGCAGAGAGCACATTTTTACCATCTTTATACCACAACTAATTAATGTTTGCTAACCAGGACAAATTTGGGAGGGCCAGAGAAGGGCTATTAGTCTTCTTACATTATTATGGTATTATGAGCCCTGTACAGCAGAAATAATTTTGTAAAAGGCAGACATTTGTCACAAAGTACTGAGTAATATAAGCACTAATAGGAAAAGCAACGTTCACCCATCCATTTTCTAATCTGCTCATCTAGTTCATGGTCATGGGTAGCCAGTGGCTATCATAGTAGTATTGGGCACACAGAAGGATCCAACTCTGGAGGGGTTGGATTTAGAAAATAACTAATTGAAAAAATCAATTTTAAGATAATAAAAAGAAAAATTGGGCATGTGAGGGCAGTTAGTCCATCTAGGGTTAGGAACCAAGTTTGTCAGAGGTGTTTATCAGGAATCACCAGATGGCCTCTTCACCAGGTTAAACTCTGAAATAGTTACATATGATTGTCATGTGTGTTCAGCACTTGTGAGGTGAATGATAGGAGTTAGGTGTAATTCCTGTCAAGTCATAGGTGTAAGCAAAGAAGGTAAATCTACTGAATTATAGTTCAAAATTGTCTTCCAAATATTACTGTAAACATGTTGGTCAATAAAGAATATTACTGTGTGTAATGATCACTGACACAAGGTCACTTCTGGTATACTGAAGTGAGTAAAGTTCTCTTATCATTAGTATTATAGTTTGTCTAGCCTGTAACTTCAGAACTGTTGGTCAAGGTTGACTTCACTAGGTGCACATTGCTACTGACAATACAGGTCCAGGGCTTGCCAGGCACACAAGTCTTAATTCACAAAGGTCATCTCAAAATGTCTTATAGTCTTCAATAGTAAACATTTAGGAAAAGCAGCATACTGTGGAATGTGATATTTATGGTGGCTCAATTTAGCATAACTTGCTAACCCTGAATAGCTACATCATAGGCATTGGTGTACAACAAAGAAAATAAAACATCACGTGTGCATGGGAAGGCTAGGGTGATGGTAATTTTCCACCGAGATAGGAGATGGCACTGTATAATAACAATCTCTCTCTTCTCCTTCCTCTGCAGAAAGGAAGATTGACACCTTCCCACCTCAGAAATCACTTCCAGGATCTGTCCACCTAGACCTGCCTCTTTCTCCCAGAATGGCTGAAATTCATAAGAGCCTCCTTCTTGGGGAGTCAATCTAAGGCAGAAGTCAGAGGAAAACCCATTTGTGTGTTTACATGTGTTCCTTTTGCTTTTTTTTTGCTTTGCAATTATATGGGTTTGGCTGTAAGATACTCTAAATCTTTAACATTGTCCTTTCATCTTTTACACACATTACACATAAAGGTACTGTAGTATGTCCATGGCTTGTGAAGTAAAACACAATAAAATACTCTATTGCTTGCCATGATACTTATATACTATGGCACTTGTAGTATTACTACAGAGCAATGATAAAATGCATGGTATATAGTGTATAGTCTGGTTTTATGAACGTACAGTTAATTATGTGTCTTTAATAATGCATGGATACATTTTAAAACAATAATTGAAATGTTAACTGAAAATACTTTTTTCATGTTGTCACAGTTTATTTTTCCTTGTTTTCCCAGAACCTCCAATGCACTGGAAGAACTACTCAGGAGAGACTAAGACCTCTGGTTGACTCTCATTTTTCATAAAGGATGTCCAAGATGTTCCACCAAAGGGGAAGCGGGGGCCCATGAGAAGTCAGCATCATCAGTTACACCCATCTTAATGGAACTATACAAACTATCTTCTCTGTTCATGTTGGCACCTCTTAAACTCGTAACAGGAGAAACAGTTTAGAAAATGGATTGATTATTTAATTAATAACTGTTCCCCATACCAAATTGTACAGTTAGAATCTTTAAAAGGTTCTTTACAGACCAAAACAATTACAATGTAGTTTATTGCAAGTCATAATAATAGAAAAAAACAATAAATAACACAATTTTAATACAAGTAAAGTCAAAACAAACTACTGAAATCTTCTGGGTATAATTTTCAGATGTCACGGCATTGCATAACAGTAATGATTGATAGAGCATGCAATATAACAAGCATGTGCATGTGAACAATCAATTGAAGTAGAGTCAATTTTTAATTTCAGGAAAAGCAGTTTTAAATTGAAGGAGTGATAGGACCAATGTGACCTCCAAATATTGTGTTTTTGTATCAAAAATGTTAAGAAATAAATTTTTATTCCCTACATACTTAAATAAGAAAGTTGACATGGACTGAAACACAATAGAACCCAACAGACAGAATGTGAGAGATAAATTTAAAGTGCATGCAATAGCCAGAAAAAAACATGAAGTGATTAATTTTAAAGAAAATAAAATTTAAACATGATGACATAAAAGAAAATAGTTAGAGAGTCATCTGAGTCACAGAACTGAATTAAAATGTAAGTCTGCAAAGCAAAAAATTGGTGACATCATTTGAAACACATTTGCAGCTTAATGCTTGACGTGCTGCTCTCTACACCTCTTGGTTCCGCATAGCTCCTGAGCTGATTATTAGCAAATCAGATAGCCTTCTACAAATAGAGCCTCAATCACCTGCAAGACATGCCTTGGCTTCCTTGAATTAACACACAGACAGTCAGAAATCGCTCACATAGTCAATGAGGCAAGTGGCAGGCTTCAGCTATGTCTTTGAGGATTAGTCAACTATTCTGGTGAAATCAAACAGCAAAGAGCCTGCATTTCAGAATCAGTGTTTTAACTCAATTTCAGACCTTGACAGATATTAAACTCTAATGGAAAACAAGATAATTTGTTTAATTTCCACTGTTCAGTCTTTTCTGTTGGGAGTCATGGCTAAAGTATGGCTACTTTACTCATAGGTGAGAGGGAGGACCGATCCTAATTCAAGTTCTTAAAAAAAAGTTGTAATGTGTCTGTTTCTGTTTTACATGGTCAGAAACATTCTAAAGATGAATACACTTTGAAAATTCTTTTTCATCTATTTCTAAGCTAAGATAGAAAGGAATCTCATTCAAACCACCTACTTAAGCTGTCATCGTCCTCTAAAATCTGACTGTCTTCAATATGAAAAAAATATCCACTGAATTACAGGCACTATGGTAATCAGACTTAGGCTTTGTCAGATAAGCTCCACCACAGAACACAATGATTATAGTAGTATGAATGTTTCGTTATCTTGATTGTGCACCCACCTATACAGTAATTGTCAGGTCAGTTCAATGTGCACCCGCCTATACAGTAATTGTCAGGTCGGTTCAACAAGGGCATTTTAATGGCAGAGAATGTGATGTCCATTAGTCTTACACATAGAGAAGAACAATGTTTGAGTGTTCAGAAGCTAATTAGTCATACATATATCACTCAAGGGTGGTATGGTGGCGCAGTGGTTAGCACTGCTGCCTCGCAGTTAGGAGACCTAGGTTTGCTTCCTGGGTCCTCCCTGTGTGGAGTTTGCATGTTTTCCTCGTGTCTGTGTGGGTTTCCTCCGGGTGCTCCGGTTTCCTCCTACAGTCCAAAGACATGCAGGTTAGGTGCACTGGTGATACTAAATTGTCCCTAGTATGTGCTTGGTATGTGGGTGTGCCTTGCCGTGGGCTGGCGCCCTGCCTGGGGTTTGTTTCCTGCCTTGCGCCCTGTGCTGGCTGGGATTGCCTCCAGCAGACCCCTGTGACCCTGTAGTTAAGATATAGAGGGTTGGATAATGGATGGATATATCACTCATCTGCACTTTTTGAGTTCTGTGCACTGATATCTACAGTTACTTCCTGCAGCACTGCAGCAGAAATGTCTGTGCTACAGTGAAGTTCTATTAGCATTAAAAACAGTCTATGCTGACATTATTTGTAATACACTATTTTAAAGATGAAAATAAAAAACATACTTGAATTTAATATAAACAGAGGTGAATCAGCATGCTGTAGAAATTACTAACAGGAAATGGGGCAGCTGGAAAACTGGGGGCAGCATAATCCCTTATTCCCCCAAAAGCTGCCAGCCAATTGAAGCAGAGCCTGACAAGTCAGCATCCCTCATTGGCTGACAGCCAGCTCCTCCCAGCTGTGACTCAACAAGCTGTATCTAGGTGATCATGAAGCTTAATAGAGTGATGCTATGAATGGGGCTGCTTGCTGGGAGCTCTGCTTGGGTGTGAGGCATGCTTTTTAGAAAGAAATTGCAGCTTGGCTGCCATGCTTTTAAAGGGACATTTTCCCTTTGTGGTAGGTGCTGCAGTGTTTCATCATCTCCCACAATGATGACTATTTTTTTCTTTTCTTTTTTGCCTGGAAATATCTCATCTTCATCTTTGATTGCAGGTTTATTACATTATGACTGTAATATGGATTTATGTAATTTCTGAGCTTACGAAGGGTCTGGATGGATGGATAGATAGATAGATAGATAGATAGATAGATAGATAGATAGATAGATAGATAGATAGATAGATAGATAATTTATTGATCTTAATCTGAAACTGCAGTGTCACATTAACCTGCAACAGTTAACAATCACATATATACAAAACTACAGAAGATATACTTGCATCTGAACAGTAAAGTAGATAACTGGAAAAAAGGCATGCCAAAAATCTGTTTAGATCAACATATAAAATTAATAGAATAAGCAAATCTGATCAGAAGATATGTTGGCAGCTAAAGGCTACTGGTAAATATATCCCCAGACAGTGCCAACTGAAGCATTGTGGTAAAATTAGGCCTGTGCTAAAGGTATTTCACAGATTGACTATGCTGTGATGCAGAAAGCATAAGACATTGCTCATGATAGCCAGCAGCTTAATCAAAATACCACTACTTCCAAAGAATACTGGTTAATATCCAGAAGAAAAAAGCCTTTCTGATTAACTTGCAAAACCTTTTGGGATATTTGTTTCTCATGCCATTGCCCTAACTTACATCTCTAAATTTAATGGTCAATCTATTTCAAAGGGTCAGCTCTTTGCCTCTTCATATATAGGTTTTATTTTGGAACTCCCAATCCAAATTTCTGTTTAGGTGCTCCTCTGTAGTTCTGCATCTGAGCCACTTCACCTTCTGCTCTCTGGAAGAAGACTTATTCAGGTCAAACCTGCTCTTCCTGAAAGCCAAAACCATCATTTCTTTTGTTTTTACTAACACTAAGATGCAAGTGGTTTTAATTTGTTCTGTATAACAGAGTAATCTCCCAGGCTTCTGTCTTCCTCCTTCTACTGTCCACAAGTTATACACCCTGTGACTGCAGTGTCATCTGAGAATTGCTGCAGGAACTGTGTTTGAGAACTGTTGCTGTAGTCTAATGTGTGTATACTTAAAAATTGTCATGGTGGTTTGTGTTATGACCTCAGAGTTCCACAGACTTGTTTTCAATATTCCCTTGGGTAACTTCTGAGTGTTCTAGTTTCCTCCTAAGGGTAACTTCTACATGTTCTAGTTTCCTCCTAAAACCAAAAGACATGTACTAGTATGTTATGTTACTTGGTGACTCTAAACTGTCCTGATATCATTGAGTATGTGAGTTTACTTACAGTATATATGCTCTGTGATGGACTGGCTGTATTTTTCAGGGCGTATGTATACTGTTAAAAATTGGCTCTTTTATTTCACAGCCTATTGCTTTGAAGAGAACTGTGTGCTCTGTTTTCCTTCACAGGCTCAAGAGGAAAGTGCATTTTTGTTATTTGTATAGCATCAAGACTGTATTTTGTCGAATGTACATTAATAAGCAGGAAAGATATCCATGCCTTTTTTGTGTATACTTCAATTTAATTATTTGATATTACTTTAATCAATGATCTGTTCACTCCTTTTAACAACTTTTCCCCTGTATCGGTAATCCAATACAACATTTATGAGATAACACTTCTACTTATCATATAAAACCAATACTCATTTCATATTAGAAATAAAAAAAATTAAACTGTCGGACTTCATCCAGACAGGGTCAAAGTTATACTAAATATACCATAGTAGCATAGAAGATAAGACTACATTTGAAGAATAAAATACCACATATGCATCTATTTACAGTATTTACTGGACCCCCTTAGCCCAAGTTTAAGTTGACAGGGTGCCATAGCCTATCCTGACAGCACCTGAGAAACATGAATGGGGTGCAAGTTTTTTGTTATATAAGCTTCTTTTACAACAATGTTAAGACTAGTCCTGGGTTAAGGTAATATTTTTCTTTACTTACTGTAACTTTGATGCCTTGCTTAATGAA
Source organism: Polypterus senegalus (assembly GCF_016835505.1). Classification (NCBI taxonomy): domain Eukaryota; kingdom Metazoa; phylum Chordata; class Cladistia; order Polypteriformes; family Polypteridae; genus Polypterus; species Polypterus senegalus. The sequence goes on from NC_053159.1 coordinate 130,372,246, forward strand.
GTACACAATAAAAAAAGAAAAAATAAATACATTTCAAACTAAATTCATTTAATCTCCTATGGTGCTGCTTTAAGACTGTCATAAAGGTGGGGTCAGTTTCATCTGCTGCTTTATTGTTCATGCTTTATTGGTGATACCTTGTTGGGTTAGTCAATTCGAAAACTCTGAAGGGTGTCGCAGGAATTGAAGTCGCTTCCCTATGCTGACATCTAGTGGCCAGTCATACAACTGTATGTTCCAGTTGGTAGGGATGTAGTATCACATACACAAACAGATATACAGGTGCCGGTCATAAAATTAGAATATCATGACAAAGTTGATTTATTTCAGTAATTCCATTCAAAAAGTGAAACTTGTATATTAGATTCATTCATTACACACAGACTGATGTATTTCAAATGTTTATTTCTTTTAATTTTGATGATTATAACTGACAACTAATATATTGTGAAAAGGTTCAATATTGAAGACACCTGGTGCCACACTCTAATCAACTAATTAACTCCAAACACCTGCAAAAGCCTTTAAATGGTCTCTCAGTCTAGTTCTGTAGGCTACACAATCATGGGGAAGACTGCTGACTTGACAGTTGTCCAAAAGACGACCGTTAACACCTTGCACAAGGAGGGCAACACACAAAAGGTCATTGCTAAAGAGGCTGGCTGTTCACAGAGCTCTATGTCCAAGCACATTAATAGAGAGGCGAAGGAAGGACAAGATGTCGTAGAAAAAAGTGTACAAGCAATAAGGATAACCGCACCCTGGAGAGGATTGTGAAACAAAACCCATTCAACACTGTGGGGGGGATTCACAAAGAGAGGACTGCAGCTGGAGTCAGTGCTTCAAGAACCACCACGCTTAGACGTATGCAAGACATGAGTTTCAGCTGTCGCATTCCTTGTGTCAAGCCACTCTTGAACAAGAGACAGCATCAGAAGCGTCTCGACTGGACTGCTGCTGTGTGGTCCAAAGTTATATTCTCTGATGAAAGTAAATATTGCATTTCCTTTGGAAATCAAGGTCCCAGAGTCTGGAGGAAGAGAGGAGAGGCACAGAATCCACGTCGCTTGAGGTCCAGTGTAAAGTTTCCACAGTCAGTGATGGTTTGGGGTGCCATGTCATCTGGTGGTGTTGGTCCATTGTGTTTTCTGAGGTCCAAGGTCACCGCAGCTGTCTACCAGGAAGTTTTAGAGCACTTCATGCTTCTTGCTGCTGACGAACTTTATGGAGATGCAGATTTAATTTTCCAACAGGATCTGGCACCTGCACACAGTGCCAAAGCTACCAGTACCTGGTTTAAGGACCATGGTATCCCTGTTCTTGTTTGGCCAGCAAACTCGCCTGAAAATCTATGGGGTATTGTGAAGAGGAAGATGCAATACACCAGACCCAACAATTCAGAAGAGCTGAAGGCCACTATCAGAGCAACATGGGCTCTCATAACACCTGTGCAGTGCCACAGACTGATCGACACCATGCCACGCCGCATTGCTGCAGTAATCCAGGCCAAAGGAGCCCCAACTAAATATTGAGTGCTGTACATGCTCATACTTTTTATGTTCATACCTTTCAGTTGGCCAACATTTCTAAAAATCCTTTTTTTGCATTGGTCTTAATTGATATTCTAATTTTCCGAGATACTGAATTTGGGACTTTCATTAGTTGTCAGTTATAATCATCAAAATTAAAAGAAATAAACATTTGAAATACATCAGTCTGTGTGCAATGAATGAATCTAATATACAAGTTTAACTTTTTGAATGGAATTACTGAAATAAATCAACTTTGTCATGATATTCTAATTTTATGACTGGCATCTGTACATTGGGGACATGTTCTTAAGGCAGCACACTTGGTTCTTTGGTTTAGTTGTGTATGTATTTATCTATTATTTCTGGTTCCAGTGTTATCTGCTTAACCAAATCTTCCGTCTTTCTTTTATAAAGATGGTTAGATAATCTATTTTTGCCTCTTTATAGATCTTTTCAAATGACCTCAGTCTTGGACTGAAGGAAATATGTCTCCGGTTGAACATAAACACATGTTGTGTTCTCTTCTCTTGACATGTTTTTTGTCAATTCTTCAAATTGACAGAGGCCATCTAAAAAAACATATATTGTTGTATATTTTGAAAAAAAAAATCAAGTTAAGTTTAAAGCATGTTTTTGCAGTAGCTAGTCCAGCTGCCTCTCAGCTTTATATGACTGGACCTGGTTACGTTCTTTCTTGAGTCTAAAGGCCCTCTGCATCTCTGTGGCAGTTCTCTCTATGTACACCAGTGCCCAGTCACATCCTAAAGATATGTATGTTAAATGGTGGCTTTAAATGGACTTTGTGTGAGACTGGCCTGTGATGGACTAGCATCTTTTTCAGGTTTGGTTCCCAGCCTTGAATCCTAAGCTACTTGCAAAGGCTTTAGCTCTTCTTGACTATCAATTGGATTAGGTGAGTTCAAAAATTGATGAATGGCAAGATTATTCCTGTAAAGCTATGTGTAACTATTGTGTATTGACAGCTGGGGAACCATAATAACACCAGGCCAGATATTAATAGAATATATTGTTGATATTTTATTTTTTTAATATATTCTAAATATTCTCAAATGCTTTATACAGACTTTGTTTTACATATTTTCTTCTGTGAAGTTTGTTTTGATTGCAAGCAGAATGTTAATTAAAAATGAATGATTTTGTAACAGTGAATGTGATAGATAACAGACTAGCATTGCGGGTTTATTATAAGTAACTGAGCATTTACAGAATGAGAAACCTTTAATTACAACATCTAAAACAGAAGATAGTGGTGTGAATCATCTGCTCATGAGAGTGAGGAGAAAGGCAGGCAATGATTCATTCTGTTCTGCTCCATAGTGGGAACTATAATTATTATTTTTTTTCTAATCTAAGAACACAATGGGTATGTTTGCAGATGGCTCTGTAAAAAGTATGTTTTCAAGATGAAACACTTGCACACAATAATACAGGGTCACACATCCAGCTGGTGGAAGAGATTATAGAAATGAAGTTGAATGGACTTGAACACCTTTAAAGATCAAGAAAATAAAGTGTGAGCTCAAGGGACTATAAAACGTTCAATGCAATCTGTTACTATAGCAGCATTTAAACCTATTCTCTCATTTATCAAATAACCGTTCACCCCACATAATAAATAGCTTATAGTTTCACTACATGATCTGTTTTGTACTTTTGTATAAAAAATGTTATATTGGCACCAAGAACTTAACCAAGAAAGAATAATCACATATTATCAAATCTTCCTCCTTTATTCTATCTGACTCATAGTAGTGTAATTTGACACAGCATAACATTCTGAGGCCTTCTTAGTCCAGTCCATGGTCATGGCAGTAGGAAACAGCACTGGACAGAGAAGCAATCAATCACTGGGCCCCTACGCATACTTAAAGGAAAATAAAGTTTTATCTATCTATCTATCTATCTATCTATCTATCTATCTATCTATCTATCTATCTATCTATCTATCTATCTATCTATCTATCTATCTATCTATCCTACTCTGATTTGAAATTGCTATTTAGATGTGGTAAGAAAACTGAAGCATATGGAAGAAAATGGATACAGTCACAGGAAGAATTTGCAAACTCCACACAGACAACAACTTGGCATTGGATTCAAACCTGGAATACTAGGTTTTGCAAAAATGGCAGTGCTACTCACTGTGGGTAGTAGTGAGTGGCAATTTAACAATTGAATTTTTAACAAAATATTTTGCAACATTTGAGAAGTCTGTCAAATTTTAATGAAAAATCCACTGTTCTGCCTTTACTTTTTGAATAATAAGGCTATTTTTTAGGGTTTCCACCTCAGGTGGAGATCAGTGAAAAATGCCCTTAGGGAGTAAATCCTTCAGCACTATCATATCTTGGTGTCCTAAAAACTACTAGTTAAACTTGTGAGGATTTTGCTATATTTTTTAAACAAAAATAGATTATATTAGAAATAATATAGTATATCAACCTAAAATTAATCCTGTTGAAACCCAGCATGGCCTTTTAAGCGAGTTACATTTTTTCACTGAAATACATCTACCTGAACAGTGCAGAATAATTTCTCAGCTGAAACCCTCCATCTGCATCCTTGACCCAATACCAACAGGCTTTTTCAAAGAAATCTCTGATGTCCTTATTGATAGTGTACTTGACACAGTGAACTAATCATTAGATATAGAGGTCTTCCCTGATTGTCTAAAGACTGCAATTGTTAAACCCCCTGCTCAAAAAAAAATATAATTTTGACTCCTCTGTCTTTGACAATTTTATACCAATTTCTAACCTGCTTTTCTTAAGTAAAATTCTAGAAAAAGCAGTGATTAATCATTTAAATGATTACTTGAATAAGTTTCAGTCAGCTTTTACAAAAAAATAATAGGATAGAAACTGTACTGCTAGTTAAAGTAGCAAATGATGTGCAGGTTAATGCGAACAGAGGCTGCATATCTGTTCTTGTTCTCTTAGACTCGAGTGCAGCATTTAGCACCACACACCACAGTATTCTTATAAATCGCCTTAGACAAGGGGCCTCTCTGGCAGCGTCTTAAACTAGTTTCAGTCTTACTCAACAGGTAGAAAATTCTTTGTTAGTTGTGGTGATTGTACTTCAGTGATACATGATACTGTATATGGTGTGCCACAAGGATCTATTCTGGGTCCGCTGCTTTTAACAATCTACATGCTTCTATTAGGTCAGATTATCTTTAAGCACAAGGTGAGTTACCACAGCTATGCAGATGACATGCAACTTTATTTATCAATAGCGCCTGATGCTCTGGGCTCTCTGATCCAATGTTTTAGCAGAATTTCCTAGTGGATGAAGCCTTAATAACTGTCAAATATGGAAATAACAAGGGTATTTTTTCACTTAAGGAATATAGCAAAAGTTAGACCTCTAATAACTTTACAATATTCTGAAAAATGTGTTCATGTTTCTGCTTTTAGTTGACTAGATTACTGCAATGCACTCCTAAGAGGACTACCTAAGAAAGAGATCAATCGGTTGCAATTAGTGGAAAATGTAGCAGGCAGAATCTTAACCAGAAAAAGAAAATCTGAGCATATCTCACCAATTTTACTGTTGTTACACTGGTTAACTGTGCTATTCAGAACTGACTTTAAAATACTACTAATAGTGTATAAATCCTTAAGTAATCTTGCAACTTCCGATATTTTAAAATGCCTGTGTCCCTACACTCTAGGTCGTAACCTTAGATTTTCTAATGATGATCATCTTATAATTCCAAGAGCCAAGTTTAAAACAAGTGCTAAGGTGACCTCTTACTGTTATGCGCCTAAAATGTGAAATAATTTACCAACAGAAATTGAACAGGCTAATACTTTAGAGCATTTTAAAAAACTGCTAAAATCCCACTATTATAATTTGGCTTTCTCATAGCTACATTTTAGTTGTACTCCTAATAGACTAGGCATAGAATTATCATATTCTGCAAGGATCGGCAATCTTTACTAATCTCTGTTGTCTTTTCTCGTTCTTCTGTGGTGGCAATTTGTGCCATCAACATATGATTAAGGTACCATTCAGCCACCTGTGATGACCCAGCTGTTAATGAGACCAATTTAATTAAATCCTCTCATATGTAGCCTGGCAACAAAGAGAAATGACTTAAGAACATTTAATTTAAGTAGAATGCCCAGTGGGTCTGGGCTGTCTTTTGGCCTTGGAACTCCGGCAGATTTTCTTTTTACAGCCTAACTGGAATTTTTTTTTGCCTTCCCAGCCACCTGACCTTATCACTGGACTCACCTTTAGAGACTTACACCATGACATTGTACATAAGGATGCTCCTCTCCTACTTAATATTTATCTGTTTTAAAATATCATTTAAATTTGTATTTTCTCTTTGTTACTTATTCTTCAATATTATTTGTTTTTCTTTTTTTTTTGTAACTTTCTCTTTGACATTTTGTAAAGCACTTTGAGCTACGCTGTTTGTATGAAAATGTGCTATACAAATAAATATTGTTGTTGATGTTGCAGAAAGTTTATTTGATTTTCCTTTCCTCCACTACTGTTAAGTCATGGGCTGTTTTCCTTTCTTTTTAAAAACTATTACCAAAGCAGATGCCATGGCAAAATACACTATGCACTCCCCTACTCCTCACCCTTCATGTACCCTCTCTTTCATCTATCTACTCTTTTCCACAAGCCGAATTAGATCACCACCAACAAACACCTTTTCTCGCTCTTGTACCGCCCTAAGTTCTTCATCCATTTGTGCCCATAAAATGTCCTTCTCCTCTTCCTTACAGCCCACTGGAGGAGCATATGCACAAATGACAATAATCTCCTTAGTGTCCCAGCTTGAATCTCATTACCCTATCACTATGTTTATATTCACACTGATAAGACTAGCTTTTAGTTCTTTGGATACTACAATACTTACACCATTTTTCGCTTGCTCATTTGCTCCACTGTAAAGCAACTTAAAGCCTCCTCCCAATTATCTTGCCATTGTCCCCTTCCATCTAGTTTCCTGTACACACAACACTTTCTTCCTTTCCATCAAATCTGTCAACTGTATTCCTTTCCTAGTTATTGTCCAACTATTCAGTGTCCCCACTCTTAACTTTACCTTACCCTTTTCTTTACCCTCCCCTTTCCTCTTCTTATGCTTCTTCTGGACTAAGTTCTTTACCCGGGTTCGCCCTTTGCCAGGTAGTCCTTGCTCACTTACCACAGGGTTAAGGAAAGGCCCAATCACATTACCTATGGGTTACGCCCTACCTTTTTTCGAAGCTTATTGTATTAAATCCGTCATTAAGATTTTTCCTGAAGTTTTACAGGCAGATGCCCTGGGCTTGGGACCAGCAGCAAGTTGAGCTAGTTTGTTCCCCTCCTCCCGGGTGGCTAGATTTCAGCTATTCAGGTTGCCTGTTCAAATCACCTAAAAGATTGATTTGGCAGGACGCTCCTTTCATAAAAGGGCTGTTATTTAGTACATTATTTTTGTTTGTGTACCTAATTTATTTCTTAATATAGTTTCCATAATTTTGCATGGTGCAGAAATAAGACTTATTGGTCTGTAATTACCAGGATCCACTTTGTCTCCCTCCTTGCAAATTGGAGCCACATTTGCAACTTTCCAGCTCTATGGTACTTCTCCTTTATGAAGTGAATGCTCACATACTGTATGTCTAATAAGGGATTATAAATGACGTCTTAATTTCTTTCAATACAATTGTTAAAGTCCAAGCAGGACCTGAGGTTTTATTAGTCTTCAATTTATTGAGAACTTGAAGCTCAGCTCTTTGATTTTAAGTACTGCAAACTCAAGAATTTTTTTTTACTTCTGCACAAGGCATTCCAATTGTATCTTCCTTTATAAATACATGTGTGAAATATTTGTTTAGTTAATTTGCTCTTTCCTTCTCATTTTCAAGGATTTAGCCATTTGTGTCCCTATGGTTCCTTAAATTCTTTTTTATTATGCTTTTATTGAGTCTTACTGAAAAGATTGCTTGCTGTTTGTCATGGTTTCACTAGCAATTTTTATTTTGGTTTCTTTTTTGACATTCCGAACACTTTTTTTGATCTGTAGGGTCCGGTATTCCTCTACGTCAGAATTTTCTGTCTTCTGGACCACGAGGGGGCGTCCGTCCTGGTTATGTTGGGGGCCTCGGGTACAGGGCTTGGAAGCCCAGCCCTGTAGGGACCCGTGGCCACCGCCAGGCGGTGCCCCAATGCCTGCATATCCCGTGTGGGACCCGGCCGGGACGCCCAGGAGGACCGGAGGAGGGCTTGTGCCTCCTCCAGACCGTGAGGGGGCGTCTGTCCTGGTTATGTAGGGGGCCTCGGGTAAAGGGCTTGGAAGCCCAGCCCTGTAGGGACCCGTGGCCACCGCCAGGCGGCGCCCCAATGCCTACATATCCCTGGAGCCCAGCACTTCCGCCACACCATAAATTTGCAAAAACCTCAAGTAAACTTTTTTCACGTTGTCGTTATGGGGTGTTGTGCGTAGAATTCTGAGGAAAAAAATGAATTTAATCCATTTTGGAATAAGGCTGTCACATAACAAAATGTGGAAAAAGTGATGCACTGTGAATACTTTCCGGATGCACTGTATAGTTGCTGAGTTTCTGCTTTTCCATTCTATGTTTTGTCTATATCAGTAAATTGCATCTATTTGTCATTTATTTATCCAAATCTGGTCAGGATCTCAAGCAGTCTTCATTTCACATAGCTCCTTTAACAGGAAGCAGCATCTTGAAGTGGTTTGAATAGGAATCCAATATATAGTAAGTTATGAAAATATGTATACAAACAGAATAAAATAAAAACAAGAAGATGGTACAAACAAGAGTTTCTAAAGAAAAATATCATAAAAAAGAAAAAAGAGAACACGGCTGAAGAAAAAACTCACAGCTCCAGGGACCTGGGTTTAAGACCCAGCCTGATGTCCCCTCTAGGGCTGGTACCTGCTTTGCACCCCATGGAGCTGGGTAGGCTATGCCTGTTGTACTGGATTATATAAATGGATGGAACTGAAACTAGAGATGGGCTAAACTAGTTTCACACAAATTTCAAAGTATTAACTCACTAACAATAGTTACAGTCAGCAATAAACATTTTTTATTATATTGATTTTAATGTCAGAAGTACTGAATCCTCATAAACAGGGCCAAGTTGAAAGTTTCAGAAGGAAGGCGTCCAAACAACTTAAAATTGACCAACAGTTGTGTAGCAATACTCTGTTAAGTCAAGAAATCGTTATCAGGTGATTAAACGTATGTTGATGTCTCCTGCATTCTAAAATGATAGCACGGTTTTATAGATTGAAATGGCTGAGGTGTAATACTGATAAGGTGCCTACCCCAGCAACCTCACAGCTCCAGATTTCGGGTTTCAACTCCCAGTGACGTCACTCTCTGTGCATCTGTCGGTTTCCTAATGGGTAGTCCATCTTTTATCCCAAATGTTATTCCCGTCTTTGACTAATGCAGCCGACACACTCACCTGCTACCGCGACTCCGAAGAAAATAGATAAGCGTGTTATATATAACGTGTCACCCTTTACCAAACAACTCATCTAAAAACTATGCAAACGTAGAAAATACCTGTACAGGGCTTCGCTAAGATTTTTTTAATGTACATTGTACAATACGATTGTACGACACTCAGCATACAGCCCCAACCCAACGTCATTCTACCGCTGCCCTTCAATACTTTTTAACTTTAACCCCGGAAATAGTTCTCGAGCGACAACACGTGCAGAGTCTGCTACGGGAGAGATGGCGGCTGGCGAGTTAACTCAGGCGCATAGACCAGGAGTTTTCAAACAGAAGAACAAGCAACATAAGCATGGGAAACACCGGACGAAAGGAGAAACTGAACGGGAAAACAAAGGTGAGAATAGTTATTTGGAAAGAATAGGAGTTAAAACCTCAAATATACTATAATTATAGAATGATCGGCGCGTCTTTAATGAAGTATTTTGTGTCAAAGATTTATTTAGGTATGTATCAAAGTTTTCCTTCAAGTGCACAGTTGTTTGTTTTTGTGTTGATAGTCTTGCAGTTAAACGTCCAGGCAGGAAGGGTGCTATATAGCAACTGACAAATTATTTTATGCTGTTACTAGTTGTTTGCGATATAAAGCTAACGTTTATATTGTAGCTTATTTTCCCGATTCCTTTTATCAAAAACAGAAAAAATAAGGACCAACTCATCACAATCAAAGCTAGTTGCACATTTATTGATTAGCAGTTGCATAAGTAAGCAGATCATCTCGTAACACGTAACTAGTCTTAATCAGATTCTTTCAGTTCTTGCGAAATTGGTTAGCGTTTGTGTTAGTTCTTTCGCAGAAGTTGTGCACAATTATTGGGAACGAATATAAAACTGTTCCAGCCGCAGGTGGAAACCTAGACAGAGCAGTACGGACAGTCTGCTGTTTGACTGGGGATCCTGAGTTATTATGGGCTCTAAAGATCGAAATGCTCTCTTCAAGCATTCAGATGTTATAGCTTAAGTCCATGAGTTTTCGCTTCATGTTTGCCGAGAATTCATTATTTTTACGGTACTTAAAGTATTGTTCACCAAATTTTTCAATGCAACTTTAGTCATTTGTTGTAGATTTTTGAGGGAGTCTGTGACAGACTGGTGCCCCATTCAGGATTGGCACTTTGCCTTGCTCGTGCCCAGTGTTAGTGGGATATGAATAAAAAAATGTATTACTTCAGTTTTAACGGATTCTTTTTTTTAAGGGGCTACTTAAAAATTACAAAATATTATATCTCGAAAGGTTAGTGTTATGTGATGTTATTTTACTCATTTGAGTTAGACTGCCTTTCTTAATCCCCAGTATTATAGATACAAAGGTGCTCTCACCGGGGAGGGTTTGTTATCGCTACTACTTCACTTTTCCTGAATGTTGTTTGAATCTTGGCCTGAGCTCTGTGTGTGGGAAGTCAGTTTAGAGTTTGCTCCTCCACGTTCCTGACACTGTCCAGATAGTCCCATGAACAGGATTAAGTGAGTTTGATAATGCAGTGTTAAACAGAATGGAAGAAGAAAATAAAAAAAAAACTGAGATATCTTGGCTGTTTAGTCGGTTAAAGGTGTGCTGCATCAGTTTAAGCAAGGCATTTGGCTTATTGATTCCCAAACTTGATCTTGGAATACTCCTTTTTAAAATTGTAAGGATAATTATTTGCTTTGTGTAGTTTTTGAACGCAGCTGCACAATGAATGTTATTTACTCTGGCATTAGAAAAATATGTATCAGTACATTTAATTACACTGACTAAAAATAATGATTTTATGAAGTAGACAAGTGCTATATAAGGGTTTGGATATCATTTGTAATTATTACACGTGAGACCTACCTCTCCTGCAATGAAAAATGGTGGAAATTAGAATGATGTGTGCATGTCTTTAAAGAATTTATATTTTGTTCCAAGAATTTAATTGTTAAGAAATATACAATTAACTAGGAAGACAATGGCGTTTTTGTCTTAGTATATCCTTTGCAAAGTTTTTTCTCTGTGCATCATAGTGAACATGTTACAGGATAAAGTGCCTTGTGAAAGTGTGTGAAATAAATATAAATTGCTGCTGGTGTGAGTTAAAAGCCCTGGAAGAGTAAGACAGCACAGAAGTAAAGGTTTAATTCTCTTTCTTTTAGCAGATGCAAGGGGAAGAGAATGTGCATATCACTCGGGATTTTGTTTGGAAATAATACATTTTAAAACCACTTTGGCTAATCACAGTGCAGAACATGTTTCTTCAAAAAACTTAGAATGCACGTTAAAAGACACAGAGAGGAAAAATTGATGGCCATTTTTAAATGGTGAAAATCAAAAAAAAAATGTGCTTGCTGTGGTGTCATGAACTAGGAATACTGTATCTTGTTTCAGGGTCTACTTTTTTTTGTAGCTATAGTTACACAGTGCCATTAAATTACAGATGCCTTCAGACCAGGCAACTTGGGACAGAACACCATTATTTTCACTGAAACTCTGAGAGCAAGGTAAAATGTTCTGAACAGTATGTGAGAAATGGTACAGTCATGGAGAATGAACATTATGCTTTACATAAAAATATTTTAAGTAAATCAGTCACATGTTTGGGATCTTGTGAGCATACATATCGAAACTTGACCTGTGGATTATGTGATATGAGTAATTAGAATTTGTTATATCATTTGAAGATAATTCTGTTAGGAGTTTTGCTTTCTCGATTCTCTGCCAAAAGTTAAACATGAGATTTTATATCTATATTTTTGTCCTCACTACAAACAACATGGGTTAAGTAATAAATAAAAAATATATTGGGAAGAGTATTTCTTTTAATATGTTTTACCTGGAAAATTCAAAATGCTTACTTTTTTTGTTTTGTTTTATTAGGCTTAGGATTTCTGTAAGATTGTATGGTGGCTCAGTGGTTAATATCACTGTATCTTTGTGGGCTTTCCTTCAGTTTCTCCAGTTTTCCTCTCATATCCCTAAAAGGCGTATGCGTTAGGCTGATCTGGAAATCTAAATTTGCCCACTGTTATAGGTACATGAGGAAGCCTGGAATGAACTGAAGCTTCTCCAGTGTTGCTGCCTGCATTGTGCATTGCTGGGATGGGCTTTAACCCATTGGATTATGGGGGTTTGATTAAGTTTTTATTTATGTACTGTATCTATCTATTCACGCCTTAAAGATTTTCAGGGACACTTTAGATACAAGTATTTTCTGTCCACAATGTCATTTTTTTAAAGCAGCAATGACCACAAAAAGAAATAATGTAAGATTTTTTTTTAGGGTACACTTTAACCAAAAGTATTGTAATATTCTTCCAGTTACTAATATGCAAACAGGATGGTCTTTTAGCAGACATCAGTAACCAACTTTGTGTGAATCATAATGAGTGTACTATAAGCCTAATTTAAAAGTCACTGCTAATGCTTGAGTCGCACTTGTTTAAAACTGGGAAGTCATAGGTTCCATAGAATTAGATGTTTAAAATAAATGGTTTGGCCTGGTTGTGGGTAATGGGATTAAGGAAAATCCCATTTCAATAATTTAAACAATTCCAGGGGTTATTCTACACTGTTTATTCAATGACTTCATAGCATGGCACATGCAGAAAAAAAAAGTGCTATTATTTTTGCTGTTCAGTTTACATCAGCACTGTTAGATGACAGTGACCACTCCTGCCATTGTGTCTATGCCATACCATGAATTCAACTAAAATATATATTGCCATCCTTCTATATAAAAGCGGTCGGGATTGTCCTTCCGTCCCGTGAGTGCTACGCAGGCGCGGAGTTTCACACACGCCTGTCCATTTTGCAATGTATGGTGGGATTTGTAGTTTCATTTTTCCAGGTAAAAGATAATTTTCTACTCCAGACTGTGCGATATCTTCTTCTTCTTTCTTACTATATAAAAGCGGTTGGGATTGTCCTTCCGTTGTGTGAGTGGAAAGCGTAGCGGTATTCCGCTTATCGCAGACTTACTACTTGCAGCTTGCGGTACGAAGCAACATGATGTGAGCAGAATTCTGGTGCTCCCATCGTTCTGTTGCTTTTGTGTGTGATGCGCTGGAAAAATAGACAAAATTATGTCTCTGGAAATAATTAATGTTGATGGAGTACAAATGCCTCACCGCGTAGTAAATATCAGGGGGTTCAAAGGCGACCTCAATATAGAAAAAAAGTTTAAATTTCATCACAAAAATACCAGAAACTACGAGTATTAAAGTAATACCGCTCAAATGCAATATAGCCAAATGAATGAGTTTGTATAAAATATCAAATTGATCTACATATTGAATTGCCTTAAGAAGTGGTCAACTTAAAAGTCGGTCGCCTTAAAAGGCGGGTCAGCCTAGTATTAATTAAAGAGCATGATTTGTCATTAACAATAAATCCACCACTCATTTTTGTAGAAACTGTCCTGAGTTTTCTTATCTTGTTGAAGGGCACAGGTCAGGTCAGGTCGAGGAGCATGCACTGGTAGAGTGCGTTGCTGCACCCGCCACACGGCAAAACAGCTCAGGATCCTGGTTGGCAGTCCCCCCCAGGCAGACACGTGGTCCAGTCCCACCCTCCGGAAATTACCCTGTATTTGCCACAGCCAGGTGTTACGCGGGCGTCCCCTGGTCCAGCCACTTGGGTCCTCGCAAATGATGATCCTGGAAGTTGGATCACCCTCAGGGAATCGAGCCACATGGCTGTAGTGCCGTAGCTGACAATGCAGGTAATGTGACTAATTCGGGACTCCATGAACAACCGATCATTCGACACAAATGGTTCTTTATTCTGCTGCTCATTTTTCTACTCTAATTATTCTTGATCGTTTAGCCATCTGTGCTGCAAGTTTTCATTTTGATCATCATGTTGTTGCCTTGTTATCTTGTTTATTTTCATAGTTATAAAGGAAGAAGGAAGCATTTTTAAGCTGTTCCTTCTTTACCAATTAATTTAATGTGTACCTCAGTTTGAATAAATCTAAAATGTTACCCATAGTGTTGAGGATGATTGCGGTAAATATTTTTGTTTTGGTCAATTTCAGTGTAATTTGCATTTCCTGCTTTTTTATTCTGGTTAATGTCCGTCATTCTGTTTCAATGTTGTCTCCTGGGCCTTTTTTGGATCCAAGCAATTTCCAGGATGGTTTTTACTAGAAGAAATTTTACTGTTAAAATACCTTTAAGCAGAGTGCCTTAATCTTATACACATTGTGTCATTTTGTAGATTTACTCAAATTGATTTGATAAGAATGATACATGTGTTTGAAATGTCACTATTTTGATTAGGTCAGGCTATTACAAACATTAACCTTGCACTATGTACAATTCATCCTATTTTGAAGGAATTGTGATTTTTTTTTTTTTTTCCCCTCCATCTTCAACTGTTTTGTAAACCTCGGTCATTTCTGATTCACATTCACACATACTATACTGTTAAATTCTATGTGCTATTTAAATTTAGTATCTATTATGTATATTTTTGGTGTGTAACTTACTTGATTTAAAATTGTTAATCCCAAGGATCTGTATTCCTAAAGACTGTCATAGTATAAAATCCCAAATCAATAATATCCAATACCAGGAAATTGTGCAGAGTCCAAAAACCTTCTGGTTTCAGTTTAGGCTTTTATTAAATATAATAAAAATCCTTGTTCTGTCTTCAGATGGAGCCAGTGTTCCTGGGCACAAGGATATTTTATACTTAACATAGATAAGATTCCTTGAAACACCTGCTATGCTAATGGACAACAGCTGATGGCATTTTCCACCCTTGTGCAATTACCTTTCAGTCATGCCCACTTCTCATTAGTAATAATTTCTGTCCATCCATGCCCCCTATTCATTATGCTAATATTTAGCACTGTCTTTGTCTGGTCTGTTTTTCAATAACACCTCCTTATTCCTGATCCTTTGCCCAGTCTTTGGCTTTCAGGGTGTCATTTTACATTGATGAAGTAGTTACATGTAAGACGCATTCCAGTGTTTAAACCATATTGGTGAGATTACAATATCCTTTGAAAATAATAAAGTCTTATATGGTACAGAATCGCATAGTAAGACAAGTGCCTAATTAAAATAAGTGTGTAATCATATTATGCATTCTAATTTCTGTGCATACTATATTCTAATTATCCAGTGTGATTGTATATAAAAATATCCAGTAAATGCTCAGTTGATATAGTTCCATAAGACATGCTTTATAGAGTCAAAGTTGCTTTTCTAAAGTTTATTGGCAGTCTTTTGTATTTGTTTTTTGGGAAAGTGCTACATTTTTCTTAAATATTATTTTTAACCATAGTCAATTATGCATGAATTTGCTTCTCCTGTGCTCATTTTGCAGGACGTGTACCAGTCAAAACCATTAGTAAGAAACAAAGAAAGGAGCAGAAACGATTGGATCGCCGCCACAAAGCGAGACAGCTTCGTTGTAATAAGAAAGATGCGGTGAGGCTGTTGGATTGCATTTGTAAGGGCTGACCTGAGGACCCTTAAAAATTCATATGGTTCATCACCTACTGCTTGTTTTCAGGTCCTTACAGAGAAGCGGCATTTGGGTGGCAAAGATGGCCCTCCACACTTGGTTGCTGTCATCGCTTTACATGCTACGGTAAAGGTTCAGAGTGTCATGCGGCTGTTGCAGAGTGATGAGACTGGCATACTGCATGAAAATATAGGGGATTTGCCTGGATTTGGCTTCACCCTTCCTCGCTTTAAACAGAGATTGATTTTCACCAGTCCTAACACAGGTATGGCATTACTTTATAGAACATTAACTTTTCCTAAACAGTGCTGGTTGTGGGTTGTTAAAATGTAACAATCAGATCTATTGTTAATAGAGGAATTTAAAAATAATACTATATATATTTATAGATTATGATGACTGGCTTCTAAGTCAATTTCGATTTCCAGCAGCTATCCCCTTGGAGTTGTGTGCTGAACTGGCACCATCTTTATCAAGGCAGACTCTGAGGAATTGTGCTCTACCTACTCCTTTGCATGTTCTGTCTACTTTTGAGCTTTTAGCCACAGGAGCTTTTCAATGTGAAATACACAATCGGTCAGCAAGTTCATGATCATCTCTGAGTCATGCCATGCCAGTTTTATGGGATGGTATTATCTGCCTGTCATCCAGATAATCTGAGATTTCCTTACACAGTGGTTGAATTGGCAAACATAAAATTAAAATTTGCAGCGATGTCTGGTTTTCCCAAATGTAAATCGGACTGGTTAACTGCATGAAGATTGCTAATGCAATGGCACTGGACAAGTTATATCAACCAGGGATGAATCGCCAAAAGAATGAGGCGGCAAAAGGCAAGTGTTCCTTTTAAGCATAATGAGTCATCTCAAAGAGCGATGTAAAGAGCAGTCTATCTGTTGTGGCACCAATGCTACATTATAAAGATGCCTTCAAAGGATGAATTTGCTTGTGTAAATAGAAAGCATTTCCACTCTGTTACTGTGCTGCTCTATGTAGTAATCTTTTTAAGTAAATAATTGCCTCACTCTCACCTTGGGATGAAGTGGCGTGGTAGTATGAAGAGAACGGTTCCTGGGCATGATACTGGAGTGGGTGGTTCTGCACTAAGTGCACAGGTGTAGGAATGTCCATGAACTTAATTGGCGCCGGGAGCTGCTAATCAGTACAGTTGGGCCATATCCTCCACGTTATAAAACGTGAAGTATGGGTGCAAAGAGGAGGGAAAAAAAAAAGATAGAGAGGAAAACGAACAAAGGAGCCGGTGTGGGATTGAGCAAGCTGAAAGGAGCAGGCTGGAGGGAGAGAAGACAGGCAGCTGGGAAGGAGAGCCCTTTGAGTGGCGAGAGGTTGACGCCCGTGAGCTGAAGGAGTGATCACTATGGCTGAGCAACTCCGAGAGCCAGAGTGAGGTACATAAAAGGAGCGACTCACTGTATAAGACCAGGAAGGCAGTGGGGATTGAGGAGACTTGGGAGGAAAGTCCCAGCGTGAGCGCCCTGGCCTTTGCGGACCCAAGTCTTGGTCTGGCAAGGGAACCTGTCTGTAGCCAAGGTACAGCAGGCAACCGGATCAGTGGATGGTCAGCTGCGTCTACTGTTAGGACGACTCCTCTGCTGCAAGGCATACATGGGATAAGCAGGGGAGCTGCCAGTGTTAAAAGAAGGCAGCACTGGGTTTTAAAAAACTAATTTTAATGGAGTTATTTGTTTTTTAACCTCCACTTCACCTTTTTTTTAATTGGATTATTTTTTTTTGATGGAGCACTGCACTTATGAATACTTTGATTTTGGGTTGTTTTTAATAAAAGCACTGAACATTTTTGCACCTTCCCCTTGCTTCATGTGGTGTCCTCATTGGTACAGCTCATTCTGTTCTTGACTATCGACGGTGTTGGGTTCAAGATCCTGCCAAATGAGAAGTGGGATCATGGAGCTGGACCCACACCGTCACACTCTGTAGTCCACAGAAACTGTGTTGTATTGTGCAAGCATGTAGCATGCTGCATAATGTAGCACACAATTGTGGCTTGTCCGTAACTTAAAGATGCAGTATGATGAACCTAACTCTGATTCGCCAAATGATCAGCAAAATTTGACAGAGTTACAATTTCATTTAAATGTAATTAGAAGAAAGTAAAAAAAAAAAAATAAGATGCAGCATTTATTTTTTAACCAGTTAAATTAATTTGTATTCAACATCACATAGTACAGCCCTTATATTCCTTAGTTTATTGGCCACATGTCTCACAGCATTCACTATTGCATTTTGTGAGTCCAGAACAGTGTCTGTCCTCACACAGCCAGATGGTCGCCGGCAGTTTCCGAGGCAGAGGTGTGTGCGCAGCCAGTGCCCAAAGATGTGCTGCGCACAGCAGGGCCACCATCACCTGTAGTTGCATCCTCGGTGTAAGGGTCAGCTTTTAGGATGTTGTCGACAGAATAAACAGACAGTGGAGTGGACTGCAACCTGTCTTTTCACATTGACTTTGATATCTGACCACTTCCTTTTGTACAGTATATCAGGCAGTGTGCAACTTTCTAAACTTGAATATTCAAGTGCTTCTGCAATGCTGTATTAGATAGTTAGAGAGATAGATACTTTATTATCACTACTGATTTTTTAAAAGATTAGTGAGCGTCTTTCTTCTGGGTTTTTTGTTTATTTTCTTTTTATGTTTTAAGTGTCACCTTTTTACTGACTTCTATTTTTAATTAAGCAAGCATGAAGAAAGCAGATTTTTGGCAATTCTGTTTGAAGGTAATTTATTATTATTTTTTCTTATTTATTTAGCTGACCTCCATGCAATTTTGGATATAGCGAAAGTGGCAGACACATTGCTCTTTGTCCTAGACTCCACTGAGGGGTGGGATAGCTATGGTGATTACACCCTTTCCTGTCTGTTTGCCCAGGGACTGCCCAGCCATGGTAAGAAAAGTGTACATATTTCTTTGTTTTATTTCTTTGTTTCTTTTTTCTTTTTCCAAGACCAAAATGCAATGACAAAAACACAATCTAATCAAAACTAAACAACCCTAGCAAGTGCAATAATTTTTCCTGAAGGCAATCCATGAAACAGCACTTGGTAATGTGTCAAATGTCAAATGTGGTATACTGTTCTGAAGTACTAAAGAAGCACGTCTAAAGTGCATTACCACATACAAAGCAAACATATCTGTAAGGGTCATAATGTAGCAAATTCCCATGTTGACAGCACTTGCAAGGAAAAAATGTAATGGTCTTCGGTCAGAGGAAATTTCTTACCTTGAGCCATTGTACTACATTTCACTGAACTACTGTCACTGGCCATATTGAAAAACATTTTGTTGATAAGATTGAAAACCCAGCTAGTCGCAGCTAATAATCTCTCACTCAGGCTTTCTGTCTGTATTAATGGAGAGGTGCAACATACCATTACATAGATGACAAATTAAACAGTGGTACTCCCCTAGCTATAGCCAAAAACCTTTCACTTACAATTGACATTTAGACTGTGGTAACAACTAGGACTTAGGACACAATAATTTACTGCTACACATGAAAACTATCACATGAAATCTGTGGTGTTACAAGCCCAAATATTATAGCAACATGTACAGCTGGCAGCCTTCACAAAACCCAACTGCTGCTATATAGACTTGGGGACTTGCAGGAAAACCATGTTCACCATTACATAAGTATTTTTGTGTTGCTAATTCTCACACTTACAAAGAAATAATCCATGTACTGTACACTTCCAGTCTCTGTCAGTAGTAGATTTGACATATATCTTGAACCATAGTGATAAGCCACTCAAGCATGTCTGGAACATAAGTGCAATCAGAATTTTTTCTTGGCTTCTGGCTTGAATTCTAGTAAATACTTTGTGCATATGTGGGAGCTGAAGAATATGGAAGCCCTGACATTTAACACACGGCATATATGACTGACTCTTAAGCATATTTATATGTTTGCACTTGGACAGTTTGTAGTCTGACAGTTTGTGACATATTTTCACTTTAATTTCTAACAAGTACTAAAATACATAAATACTGTACAGGTGCTGTACCAGGATGTTATGCAGAAAGTGACAATGCACTTTAGTGTACCTGTAGATGTTTGTAATAACATGAAGATATTGAGCTTTCCTCAGATGTTCTTTAGTGACGATTCCTTCAAAAACTATAAGGTTGATACCCCTCTCAGTAGCATGTCCTACAATATAAATGGGAGTGTTAATCAGCTTTCAGAGTTCTATGGACAGCTCCTTGGTTTTGCTGACATTAATGATAAGATTATTGTCCTGGCACCACTGAGACAACAGGTAAAAACTGTATCTGTAAGCCTCTCATCATTCTTGATGATCAGGTTTATGATGGTTGTGTCATCAGCAAATTTAACAATGCCTTTAGGGCAGTGTTTGGCGATGCAGTCAAGGTGAATAAGGAGTACAAAGGGGGCTCATTTGGGTGCCAGTGTTGAGGGTCAAAATGGAGCGTGTGATACTTCCAGTCCACAAAAATTGAAGTCTTATCAGTTAGGAAGTTTAAAATTCAGTTATAGAGGGTGGCACTCAATCTCAGAGGAGTTTGGTGATTGGCTCTGCTGGCATTATGGTGTTAAATGCTGAAATATAATCTATAAATGGGACTCTGGCATCTCTACTTTTATTATCCAAATGCTCCAGTATGACATGAAGTGCCAAGGTTTGGCATCTTTATGCAAATTTGGGTTGATCATAACTGCCTGTAATCTATTTAATGTGTCCATTCACCAGCCTTTCAGAAGTACTTAAGGGCTTGAAATGTGGCTTGGGTTTATGGCAACAACTGTAGTAATTGTTGCCAAATTCCAATTTTGAATGTGTGAATTTTCCACACATTTATTTGGTAAGCAATCTTGTTCTGCTTGTTGCAAGAATATTCAGTGTCTTTTTTAACTCACTATTTTATAGTTGTGCTTTATTTGTTGCTTAGAATTTTTTTTCATCATTTACATTTTGTTAAGCTTGCATGCACCTACAGACTTTGACCTTGGACTGTTAGTCAAAGGCGTGGGTTGTGTGTGATGCCCAGTGTTTAACATTAGAATCCTTGAAGCCTATGAAAATATTTGTAATGCCGGGACACCTTAAATTCCCTTTCATCTCCTCATCATTGCCTTTGTTTTGCTAACATGTCAATCAGCACTGGCAGCAGGCAGCCTCTTCACCTGTCCCCCAATGAGGCAGCTGAAGTCAGACACAAAAGTCTCACAGCTGAAGTCTATGTATCTGGGCGTTAGGTATATGTTTTTTATTATATAATATTAATAATATTGGCAGCTCACTACTTAAAACGCTAAATGCAGGGAGAATGTGGGCTCAAATCACCGACCTCCTAATTATAAAGCAGCAGTTCTTACCTCTGCACCAGGCAAGCAGACCACTCCCCTTCTTATCGATTGATATTTGGGGTTCAATTTTTACACATTGATAGCAACATGTAAATTGCACAATTTCTTTTATGTTCTTGAGTAAAACTGCATTTTTTGATATTTGGAATTCAGTCTTCACATATTATACACTTCATGTCAATATTTTATAACATGAAAAAAATTGTTTTAGTTATGTGTTCAACATTTCCTACCTCGCACTTCCTGTTATCCTACATTTACACAGATTGTTGTAGACACAGAGCGCACATGAAATGTATGTATTCCAAATAATGATATATTATTTACCCTATATAATTCCAGACACATACAATCATATGAAAAATTTGGGGACCCCTCTCAGTCTGCATAATAATTTACTTTCAACAAAAAAGATAAGAGTGGTATGTCTCATTTCCTAGGAACATCTGAGTACTGGGGTGTTTTCCAAACAAAAATTTTTAGTGAAGCAGTATTTAGTTGGATGAAATGAAGTCAAATGTGAAAAACTGGCTGTGCAAAAATGTGGGTCCCCTTAATATTTTGCTGATTGGAATGCATGTAACTGCTCAAAACTGATTACTCGCAACACCAAATTGGTTGGATTAGCTCGTTGAGCCTTGAACTTTACAGACAGGTGTGTCCAATCATGAGAAAAGGTATTTAAAGTGGTCAATTGCAAGTTGTGCTTCAATTTTGACTCTGCATGGTATCTTCAAAGCAACTCTCAAACGATCTGAAAACAAAGATTGTTCAGTATCATGGTTTAGGGGAAGGCTACAAAAAGCTATCTCAGAGGTTTCAACTGTAAGGAATGTAATCAGGAAATGGAAGGCCACAGGCACAGTTGCTGTTAAACCCAGGTCTGGCAGGCCAAGAAAAATACAGGAGCAGCATATTCGTAGGATTGAGAATTGTTACAGACAATCCACAGATCACATCCAAAGACCTGCAAGAACATCTTGCTGCAGATGGTGTATCTGTACATTGTTCTACAATTCAGCGCAATTTGCACAAAGAACATCTATATGGCAGGGTGATGAGAAAGAAGCCCTTTCTGCACTCACACCACAAACAGAGTTGCTTGTTGTATGCAAATGCTCATTTAGACAAGCCAGATTCATTTTGGAACAAAGTGCTTTGGACTGATGAGACAAAAATGTAGTTATTTGGTCATAACAAAAGTGCTTCCCATGGCGGAAGAAGAACACCGCATTCCAAGAAAAACACCTGCTACCAACTGTCAAATTTGGTTGTGCTTCCATCATGCTTGTGGGGCTGTGTGGCTAGTTCAGGGGCTGGGGCCCTTGTTAAAGTTGAGAGTCGGATGAATTAAACCCAGTATCGACAAATTCTTCAGGATAATGTTCAAGCATCAGTCACAAAGTTGAAGTTACGCAGGGGTTAGGGTTAGGGATATTCTAACAAGACAATGACCCAAAACAGTTTAAAATCTACAAAGGCATTCATGCAGAGGGAGAAGTACAATGTTCTGGAATGACCGTCACAGTCCCCTGAGTTGAATATCATCGAAAATCAATGGGATGATTTGAAGCAGGCTGTCCATACTCGGCAGCCCTCAAATTTAACTAAACTGGAGAGATTTTGTATGGAAGAATGGTCAAAAATACCTCCATCCAGAATCCAGACACTCATCAAAGGCTATAGGAGGCATCTAGAGGCTGTTATATGTTATGTTATGTTTGCAAAAGTAGGCTCAACTAACTCTCTGTTGGGGTGCCCAAATTTATGCACCTGTCTAATTTTGTTGTGATGCATATTGCATATTTTCTATTAATCCAATAAACTTAATGTCACTGCTGAAATACTACTGTTTCCATAAGGCATGTCATGTATTAAAAGGAAGTTGCTACTTTGAAAGCTCAGCCAATGATAAACAAAAATCCAAGGAATTAAGAGGGGTTCCCCAACTTTTTCGTATGACTGTAACTCCCAGATACACTAACTTCATCAGAGAGAATTTTGTCTTGACTTCACCGGTTTCAGTCGGGGATAGTTGAGCAGCCTGTCATTGCTGAGTGACACATTTTGTAAAACAAAGGCGCTGATGTGGAGGTGCGAGGAAATTTAAGGTGATCTGGCATCATGAATATTTTTGTAGGCTACAGGGATTCTATTGTTAAACTGTGCCTGAGAGCTTAACTAAAGTTTGTTAAATTGATGGCTAAAACAGGTTGAAGTGCTTTCTTGTGTTCATATTAATACACATACAGGAAATGAGTATGCAATGTTTAATTTAATTAATATTCAGCTTTGCTTTGTTTTACAGTGGAACCTCGAGATACGAGTTTAAAAAACTTCCCCATTGAAAATAATGGAAATCCAGTTAATCCGTTCCGCACCCCCAAAAATATCAACATAAAAAATCAATTTTCTTAACAAATAACACTGATAAATAATATATACAGTACATGTGGAACCTCGGTTTGCAAGTAACTTGGTTTACGAGTGTTTTGCAAGACAAGCTAAATTTTTAAATTAATTTTGACTTGATAAAACGAGCGATGTCTTGCAATACAAGTAGTATGGATACACTTTGTCTGCTGAGCGTCATGTGAGCATAACTGAGCTGATGGTTCTTCTCTCTCCTGCGCATCTCTCTCTCCTTATCTCTCTCGCTTGCGCGCCTCTCTCTCTCTTTATCTCTCTTGCTTGCGCACGCGTCTCTCTCTCTCTCTCTCTCTCTCTCTCTCTCTCTCCTCTTGAGGGCAATCGTCTCCTATTCTCCATCTGCATGTCTGCGATATTTTTGGATATGCTTATACAGCAAACTGCTACAGTGAAACAATGAAATCACAAGCGCACAAACGCGTTGATCCTCACGCTACGGGAGAACAAGGAACACTGAGTGAGCTGACGGGCTGGCAGCGCCAGCTTGGGTGAATCCCAGAGTCTAGGCGGATTGGGAAGCGCGTCGCGCATAACCACAGCCTGGCTCGTGGCTCATTACGCGAGCCAGCGCTCGTATTTAGATCCGAATTTTTTGCTCATACTTTCCTCTTATCTTGAATTTCTCGTATACAGAGGTGATCGTATCTAGAGGTTCCACTGTATTTGAGAAACTGACACCTGCAAATTCATAGCTATGTTGTGACTAAATTTTAATTTACATAAACTGCATTTATTTAAAATGTCTGTTGTGGACTCGCTGCCTTTAAACCTGAATCAGAAAAGTAAAATTAGTGACATACAAAATGATAAACACTCATGGATTACTTTCTAGGAAATTGAGTGTGGCATGTATAAGGTTGCTATTTCTCTTACTCCCAAAAGGACATTTCAGAGTAAAAATCACTTTGTAGTGTGATTTACCCAATAATGCCACAGTTCAACCTTTCATTCTCTTTTTGGTCTTTTATAAATATGTTTTGGTTTTGGCAGCAGTTGATGTTAATCTCAAAGCAAATATGTCCAGTAGGCAAACTAATAAAGCCTGTCTTTCTTCTGAAACCTGCTTACTTCAATTTAGAGGAACCTTAGACCAAGAGCCTACCCTGGCAGTACTGAAAATAATGCAGGAAAAGGGCCTGGACAGAGACCAATTAATCAAACCTACATAGATTTGAGAATGTTGGAGGAAAACACAAGGTACAGGGACACACATTCAAACTCCATGCAGACAATTGGGTGCTGGGATTTTAAAGTGGCAGTGCTAATTACTCTGCAGTACTGTGCCAACTAAGATAAGGTCATATCAACTATATTTTAACTAAATACATTATCTGAAATTTCTTAAAATAGCAGCCGTCACACTTAGAACTTTAAGTTGACTGGCAACTGCTTTAAAGCTGTAGAAAATTAATAGCCTGACAGGAACAACTACAGTATGGATTGGAATAAATATTATTTTTCATCATATTTTATTTTACTTTCTCTAGATTAAACTCTGGCTTTTTGGCTAAAATGTGGAAATCTCTAAATTGCAAAATAAAAAAAATATTTAAAATAGTAAACATAAAATGTTTTGAAATTCTTGCTGATATCTTTTGTCTTCTCAAATTTGTATAAATGTCTATTGATAAATGCCTGCAATATTAATATAAAAGCGTTTTTTGAACGTGGGTTCCCCCTTCATTTCCAAGATTGAGTCAGAAATCACCCCATGTATTAAATTTAGGTGGAGCTCCCCCAATTTCAACAATGAATGTCAAGCTATGCACTTAATTGTGATTTTGGTGTCGTCACTCAGCAGTCATTCAGACAGTCCACTTTTGTTTATTTTTGTTCAGGTAATTGTTCATTGGAAGCAGGCAGGACCCAGATATTCTCTCAACAAAATATTTAAGACTTCACTTAAGCTGTTTGGTTGTTGCATATTTTCAAAACACATTGCAAAATTCCATCTGGACTGAATACCTTATGTACATTAACCCATGAAGGATGAATTGTGGTGCTGTAGGCAGTTGAATGGTGGGCTGCTTGAGTGGGCATAGAGAAGGCTTAAATTCAATTAAACAAATTATCCGTAACCATCTCCAAACCATAGACAAGTTTTTTTTAATAATGGGTGCCGTATTCTTGGTTTCCATTTTATCCCCAATGATATGTAACCACTATAATTGCTTTTTCTGAACCGATGTGACCAATGAGCCATGGTATTCTACCTTGAAAATAAATTGTTAGAAGCACTGCTCTGCAGCAGGTCCCGGAATTAGGGTAAAAACAGATAGTAAAATAAGATATGAGTTTCCTCTGCTAGCAAGATGTGGTTCTTGCGGGGGAAAAAAATACATTTTTAGTGTGTTACATGTAATTTTTCAATACAAAAATTAAGACCATTGCAAATCCATATAGATCTATAAATAAAAATGCACACCTTGATAAATACTACAGTGAAACCATATGTCAACAAGCAGACCTTACCTCATAAATAGGAAAGTATTATAACATATTCTACAGGGAGTTAGAAACATTTTAATTAAATTAATATTTTTGACAATGTTAGAACCTTAGGGGAAAAAAGGGGTCTGCAAGTTGCACTCCGTTATTTTAAACTGGTAATTTAAAGTTGTAGTGAATTTCTGTGACTCCCTAATAGAGGGTAAAATGTTCTTAACACTAGAATTACCAAAGCCTATGAAAAAACTCGTAAATCCGGCCCACCTTAAATCCCTTTGCACTTCTCAGTCAATGTCTTTTGTCTTGTAAATATGCCGATCAAGACAAGCAGCAAGCAGCCTACTATTCCATCATTAGCCATAGCCTTCATTATCTGGGAGTGAAGTACAGTAGTTTTAGAATGGAAATAATACAGTAGATCGTTATTTGGAATACATGCATTTCATTTGTGTTCCGTTTCTACAATAATCTGCATAAACACATCATTAAAACAGAAATGTTTTTCATATTTTAGTACTAAATGACAAAATGTAAACATAAACTATATAATGTGGAAAGATCAAATAAACACTTTCACAAAAGGATCAAGGATGATGCAACAGCTTCCGTGGCTCAGTGTTACGAGTTGCTGACTTATCAAGAATCCCCCGGTTTGATCCTGACTGCCTCGTATATTTACCGTTTTGAGTAGTGAGCTGCCCTTATTGTTAATATTATACAATAAACACATACATTTGATTTGCGTCTGTAACAGCCGGTGTACATTTATAGTATTTGTAAAAGAGATCTTTTTTTTTTTTTTTTGTTTTTTCACTTTTATTCTCTCAGTCATGATCACGATGCATACTACTGCACCCCCATGGGATTTGACACTGTTACTTTTTATCTCAAATTGGGAATAACTGTAGATGTGAGTGGTGTTTTGAGACAATGGAACTGGAAATTCTATGATCTGGAAGGATAAAAGCTGACCTACAAATGCTGGCGAATCTGCCTTATTTGTGTCTCATTGTCACTTGATTTTTTTAATTCAATTTTATTGAGTGTTCCTGCTTATGCTGAATTAGTGTGTGCCTTATGGTCCATGATGCCAAAGCCGCACTGACAAAAAAATAGAGACATAGTTATATATGATATTTGGAATAATTCATTTTATGACCTGTATAATACATTTCGGAAAACATTGTGGCATGGATGCAACATTATTCATATTAATTCACTTACCTCCTTGCGTTTGTAATCAGTGACCCCGTTTTTTTTTTCCCCGATCTTGCCCAGTCTGCACAAGCCTCCAGGACACGCAGAGGAAAGAATGTTCCTCTGCAAGGTGAGCCATGAACACTCTTCTTTTCTCGGTGGACCCTGTACATACCTTGCACAGTACATGTGCGTTGATCGCCACCAGGTCAAGCTTGTTATAGCACAAGCAACCGGCCACCTGCGTGCTCCTGCTAGTACTGAATAAGCTCACGCCTTCTGGTGTATGCTGTCAGTGCAGCACGGAGGGGAAAAAAAAAGAAAGAGAAAAATATATGTGACGTTTTGAAGAAATCATTGCATGACCTGAATAGTACCAATCAGAAAACATCATCGCACTAATGCAATTTTATATTTGGGAGGAAAAATACACTCACCTTGGCAGGGAAAACATGCAAACTTCTCACAGACAGTGGCATGGCTTGGTATTCTTGGAATCAAGAAATGACAGTGGTAACTACCATACCACTGTGCTGTTTAATACAAAAATGGCAATTTCATTTAAAACAAAAATGTAACATCATATATGTAGTTAAAAAAATGTATTTGTTTTGTTAAGAGAATTAAATTAACATTGTCATTTTGGCTGCAATTTTACATCCATCCATCCTCTTCCGCTTATCCGAGATCGGGTCACAGGGACAGCAGCTTGAGCAGAGATACCCAGACTTCCCTTCCCCCGGCCACTACTTCTAGCTCTTCTGGGGGAATCCCGAGGCATTCCCAGGCCAGCTGAGAGACATAGTCCCTCCAGCGTGTCCTGGATCTTCCCCGGGGCCGCCTCCTGGTTAGACGTGCCTGGAACACCTCACCAGGGAGGCATCCTGATCAGATTCCCGAGCCACCTCATCTGACTCCTCTCGATGCGGAGGAGCAGCGGCTCTACTCTGAGCCCCTCCTGGATGACTGAGCTTCTCACCCTATCTTTAAGGGAAAGCCCAGACACCCTGCGGAAGAAACTCATTTCGGCCGCTTGTATTCGCAATCTCGTTCTTTCGGTCACTACCCATAGCTCATGACCATAGGTGAGGGTAGGACCATAGATCGACTGGTAAATTGAGAGCTATGCCTTACGGCTCAGCTCCTTTTTCACAACGACACACCGATACAGAGCCTGCATCAATGCGGATGCCGCACTGATCCGCCTGTCGATCTCACGCTCCATTCTTCCGAGGACCATAGTCTCGGATTTGGAGGTGCTGATTCCCATCCTAGCCGCTTCACACTCCGCTGCGAACTGATCCAGAGAGAGTTGAAGATAGGGAATCCATTCCCGGATGGGCTTATCCATTCCCGGGAATCCCGGGCTCTCGGGGATGACACAGTGCACGGGCATCTTACATGTGAATGGTTTTAGAACGACCAACACTTATTTTTAATAAAACTACTGCAATATGTTGACACAAATAAAAGACTAACCATATCTACAAGCAGTTCATGCTGTCATATAAGTACATGTATCTTTAGTTGCGGTAATAAGAGCGTAGCAAGCACAATGTCCTCGCAGGTGGTGCAGTGTTAGTGCTGCTGCTTTGCAGTAAGGAGACTGTGGAAAATTGTGGGTTCGCTTCCCGGTTCCTCCCTGTGTGGATATCTCTTTGAGTACTGAGAAAAGCGCTATATAAATGTAATAAATTATTAACGTGTCCAGCGTGCGGTCATCCAGGCAAGAGTGCACCTTCATGCAGAAGTACGCCAGCCGTTGAGGAAGCACGCTCTGTCTCCACTGAAGTAGGTGGCACAATCATCAGATACTGATACACTTGTTCTAAACAACGGCCGCGCTTGCCGTTGCTCTGAAACACCGCCATTTCAGCTTTTACTGATGCATCCAGTTTCTTGTCATCATTCTGTGATGACAAGTTTCTTGGCACAGATAATGCGGATGCAACAGACTGACGCATTGCAATTTCAAGTTGCTGTTCAAAGCTGTTGTCTGATGAAGTGCAAGCTGCAGCAATGGCGCCACCTTAATTATTTTCAACTATAACTCTGTTATTTCTTGATCGATTTTTACACTTTTACATACTGTATATGCAAGCTTGGCCGTTCCCGTTTTCCCAGGAATTACAGCAGTTTCATTCCCGGGAATGAAAAATGTCCGGGAATGGATTCCCTAGTTGAAGATCACAGCCTGATGAAGCAAACAAGACATCATCTGCAAAAAGCAGTGACCCAATCCCAAGTCCACCAAACCGGACCCCCTCAACGCTCTGGCTGCACCTAGAAATTCTGTTCAAAAAGTTATGAACAGAATCGGTGACAAAGGGCAGCCCTGGCGGAGTCCAACTCTCACTGGAAATGGGTTTGACTTACTGCCATCAATGAGGACCAAGCTCTGACACCCCCCCCACAGGATTCCCTGAAGGACACAGTCGAACGCCTTTTCCAAGTCCACAAAACACATGTAGACTGGTTGGGCAAACTCCCATGCACCCTCCAAGACCCTGCTAAGGATATAGAGCCGGTCCACTGTTCTACGACCAGGACAAAAACCACGCTGTTCCTTCTGAATCCGAGGTTCGACTATCTGATGGATCCTTCTATCCAGGACTCCCGAATAGACTTTTCCAGGGAGGCTGAGGAGTGTGATCCCTCTGTAGTTGGAACACACCCTCTGGTCCCCCTTCTTAAATAGGGGGCCAGCACCCTGGTCTGCAAATCCAGAGGCACTGTCCCTGATGTCCATGCGATGTTGCAGAGGTGTGTCAATCAAGACAGTCCTACCACATCCAGAGCCTTGAAGAACTCCGGGCGTAACTCATCCACCCCCGGGGCTCTGCCACCAAGGAGTTGTTTGACCACCTCAGTGACCTCAGTCCCAGAGGTCATCTCTCAATGGCCTCCCCAAACTCCTCCCACGCCCGAGTTTTTGCCTCAGCAACCAGCGAAGCCGCATTCCGCTTGGCCTGCCAGTACCTATCAGCTGCCTCCAGAGTCCCACAGGACAAAAGGGTTCTGTAGGACTGCTTCTTCAGCTTGAGAGCATCCCTCACTGCCAGTGTCCACCAATGGGTTTGGGGATTGCCGCCACGACAGGCACCGACCATAGAGGCACGGAACATGGCCTGTTCAGACTCAATGTCCCCCACTTCCCTTGGGATGTGGTCGAAGTTCAGCCAGAGGTGGGAGTTAAAGCTACTTCTGACGGGGGACTCTGCCAGACGTTACCAGCAGACCCTTACAACACGTTGGAGCCTACCAGGTCTGACCGGCATCCTCCCCCACCATCAAAGCCTACTTGCCACCAGGTGGTGATCGGTTGACAGCTCCGCCCCTCTCTTCGCCCGAGTGCCATTTTAATATTGAAATATAAACGATGCTTTTATTATGCAGACAATTCACGTGTGATGAATGTAATGATAACATGTATCTTACTCTTTGATTTTCTTTATAGAAAAAAACTATTGCATCAGTGCAATGTGTTTGTGTAGAATTCATAAACTAAAAACTCATTTAGTAGAATTTTTTTTTTGTACCTTAAAAATAGGGTTGCAGAAATAAAATGTACATTTCTGCAAACAATATGAGTTTATTCTTTTATTACGTTACCCATTAACTCAGTAATTTAGTAATTATTTAAAAATGTAGTGCATTCTGTCGGGTTAAAAGAGGGTCTTTAGTAATTTATTCATTGCCATGGAAAATTATTTTCCTGTTATTACAGGCACTTTGAACATCTTTCCCTAGTGATAACATTTTGGTGTCACATTATACTGCTTCCTCTACTGCAGTTATTGCACTTGATCCCTGTGAGAACACTCCATGTCAATGAACGCTTTTCTCGTACTCTAGGAATAACTACTGATCAGCCTTGGTTTGGTTACATTTGCACATATAAAGCAATGGAATGACTTCTCAGGAAATATTTGTGCTGGATTTAAAGTACATGATGGGCTAATACAAGACTTTGGAGGGCCCAGGTACATTAGCTCCATATAGTCTTGATAACTTTTATTTGTGGGCTGATACAATTGTCTAAACTTTTTTTTTTTTTATAGCACTTGTCACTGTAGGTTTCTCTGACGTGCCAGTGAAGAAGCGGACTGAGGCACGACGCTTACTGAACCGACTGGTGGAAGTGCGGTTTCCCGATTCACGACTCTTCAGTCTTGACTCAGCCCAGGACTCCATTCTTCTGCTGCGCCACTTGGTTTCACAGAAGCAGAGAAAACTTTTCTTCAGATCTCGTCGTCCATATTTATTGGCCCAGCATGCCACTTTTCAACCTGGACCTGGGGCACTTGGCACTCTTCAAGTTTCTGGATATGTCCGTGGGCAGCCACTCAGTGTCAATCGTCTCCTACATATTGTGGGTCATGGAGACTTCCAAATGAGTCAAATAGATGCTTCTCGTGACCCCTTGATTTTGAAGCATGTGGAAAACAGAATCACAAAAGGGGGAGATGTGGAAATGCAGGTAGAGTATCTGTCATTTTCTCTTTGTTTTGTACTTTTTCTGTTGGGTAGAAAATCCTTTAAAAAGTTCCTTTGAAACATTTCAGGGACAAAATAAATAGAGTGCGCTTGGCTCCTTAGTTTTTCTTCTGAAGAATTTTCTAGTTTAAAGTCATTATTACAAAGAAATTTGTGTAGCTTATTACATGCTGGGTAGCTACTTTTTTAAAAAAAGAAAAAAAAATTAAATAGGTGCTCCAGATTTTCCAGTTAATCCTTAGTATCTGCAAAAAACTTGACAGTGAAATACCAGGTTATTTTTTTGGTTGGCAAATGGTTGGAATAGTGCAGTCAGATTAACATAAAACCCAGTTAACAGACCTCCTGTTATGAATTAGTCTTAATTCATGTACATTATTAATTCCATGACTAATTATGTTCCAGATATCTAGCTTCTACTTTAAGATGTGCCTAGCTCCTTTAGCCTGTGTTATGCTAGCTCTTCAATTGTCATTCTTAGCTGGTTTCAATTTGCAAAATTTAGTCAATTTTAAATTTAGCTTTTGTCTGAATATTTCTCTTGGAATGTGATGTGATTATTCTAAAGCTTTTTTTTTCTTAGTTCATTCTGTGTTAGATTTGTAGAAGTATTTAGGAATTTCTTATGTCGATAACTTTAGGTGAATTTGAGGACAGATGTTTTGATGTTGTTCTTCAAAATATTGTGCCTCTTAATTTTTGGTACCTGCAGAGATTGCCACTTCTCTAGTTCCATGAACAGAACAGCAACTACACTAGAATGTTTGGTAGTTGAAAATATTGCTATCTTGATATGGTAGGATTGTGCTAGGTTTTCATTGAATTTGACATTATTTTGATATGGCCAAATAGGTAAAAGGATCATCTAGATGCTTAAGAAGCTTAAATGAGCATTGATGTGTTTTTTTTTTTTTTTTTTTAAGGAAAGGTTTCTTCATGGTCATCTTTATATAAATGCTAATTATTTAACTTTTGTATTGTATAGTGTTTTCATTTGTTCTCTGTTGCCTATGCCATCATTTATTTCTGTCTTCCTGATGTTACTTGATAATTGTGTTATATAATGGGGTGGTACTTAACAATAGCCCTTCAAAGTGATTGTCCTCAGGCATTTGATAGGATATGTCATAGGCACTGGTTCTGGCACCACTGGTGTGGTGAATGAGCACTTTCCTGCTGGTGATAGTGCTACTCACAGATGTTTACATCTGCTCTGCTGGCTCGCTCACTCACTCACCACATTTAAAACTGGACTATTTTGTTTTGTCTAAACTGTCTCTTTCTTAGATATTAAGACATACAGTATTTCTGTAAATTCATCAAGCAACAGACTCGTAACGATTTGTGTTAATAGTTTTGTAGAGTGTGTATTGTTTGTTGAACAAGCATTTTATGGTAACTGTCTTCATTCGTTTTGTATTATAACTGTTAAAACTAACTTTTTTTGCATGTTATAAAGAGATTTCATGTGAAGGAATTGGGAGTCCCAGAGAAGTACAGTGATTGGGATGGCTTTCTTTTAAGACCTTTTCCTCCACCCTTGTTAGATGGAAATATGTAGTAGGTCACCCTTTTTAAGTAGCATTTGATGTAACCTGGATATCAGAAAAAAACAGTTGACTAATATTAGTTAACATAATACTCTATTTGTGCATTTGTTGTATTTATTCTTACTGCTTCTGGCTAAGTCAGTACTCCTTGCGTGTACATGTGTTCGAGCTAATTGTTATTGACTTGAGTATTCGCATGTGTCAGTTCGTTCAAACAATATAATGAATGTGTAGATATGAAAACATCATTCTGGAAATGTAACTGGTGGGTAAAAATTCATTATGGATCAAATGAAAGTTGTCACAGTCTTGGAATACATTGAATTCTCATGGAAAATTGTGGTGAAACAGCTATATAATATAAGCCGTTTTTGTCTGTCTGGCAGTAACACTCTATTGGGGATTTGTCATGGAGGTAGACTTGCAATGAAGTGTAGAACATAGCCTGGCTTCTTTTAAAATGTCAGAAACTTCTAAAAACAAAAATGACATTGGTGTAATGTTTTACCTTATGCATACATTCTCAAAATACAGATCAATGCTTAAGAACATTATTGTCTTGAAAATATATTCAGTAAATTTTAAGTCCTTATTTTTTTACTGATTTCACATTGACATCATTTTAACAGGTGTGCTATTTTTTTTAACTTATTAAAAATGGTTCACTTAAGAATACAATTTCCTAT
Source organism: Polypterus senegalus (assembly GCF_016835505.1). Classification (NCBI taxonomy): domain Eukaryota; kingdom Metazoa; phylum Chordata; class Cladistia; order Polypteriformes; family Polypteridae; genus Polypterus; species Polypterus senegalus. The sequence continues at coordinate 130,405,915 of NC_053159.1, forward strand.
TATCAATTAATGTATGCCATATTTGTGAAAAAATAACTGACTTTAAAAGAATAATTTTGATATTTTTCAAGTTGAAATTATTTCTCCACAATCATGGTATTCATTAGTTTACCAAGTGATATTGTGTTCTAAAGTGAAGCATACTGTATACATTTTAAAAAATTAACAGCCTGCTCTTTTGTTTTATGATGGAGCTTATGGATACTGGGGTCTCACTATAAAAAAATAAAAGCCTTAAAACATATGAAATACCTACACTTTTTCAAGCCAAAAATGTTTTTGTTTTGATTTATGTCTTGCAATTTACACACACATTGCAAAACATCATAATTATGTTGTTTTAATAAGGTAAAAAAGAAAACCATTGTAGTGAGGTTCAGCCATTTTAAAAGGAGACTGCATGTGCACCTCATTTTGTAAAGTTTGCTTTCATCTGTGGCACTCTTTCAGTTCAAGGGTGTGGATTAATTTCAGAAAGTCATTATCAAGTGCTGTTATTGACATTGAATGTTGATGCCCAGGTGTGAATTGCTTTCTCTGTTCTGCAGACAACTAAACAATTACTGAAAATAGTTGCATGATTTTGCAGTAAATACTGCCTGCTGCCTCTGGTTTGATAATGCACTTGTGTGCTTTAGTTATAGAGTGCTCACATGTTTTATGCATTCTATTGACAAAAAACAAACGGACATTATAGGCATCCATCTATCTTCCTAACTAACCTGACTATCCTTGACTATGCTTATTGTAAAATTTTGTTAACTAGATCTTGCCGTACGTTAAAAAGGTTTTGATCAGATCTGTAAGTGAAAATTTGATTATTTTCCAATTTTAAACAGTATAGAATATCTGTTAACCACCGACTTATAAAAGGTGGGTAGGGGTTCTTCTAACTGAGCAAGATAAATCTATGTGCTAGTAGTGTTGTTTAAGCAATTACAATCAATTTGGCCTTCTCCACTTTAAGTCCATCTTGGGAGAACACCAACACAACTCTTAATGGGTTAGCAGTGATTGTGACACCAAGACTATCTGATAGGCATTGAAAGTTTTTTGCCCAAAACAATGTTAATTTGGTGCACGTCCAAAACATGTGGTCCATTGATGCTGAAGGTAGATTGTGTTGTTTGCAGGTTGGGTCTTGCTCTGAGTACATTTTGGATAACTTTAACCAAGATAAATGTGATTGATTGAAAGATTTTAAGTTGAATGTTTTGCATATACGGAGCTAGAGTCTATTCTATGCATTGATGCCTTCTACTCCTTTTCTGAAATATTAAATGAAAGATCATTCCCCACTGCATGGTCTCCAAAACAATGAGCGTGCAGGGCATTCTGATTTAATTTTCAAGATCAGAGGAGTATGATCTGAGATAACAATGTCATTCTTGCAAGATTTGATAGTGGGAAATAAATTATTATTTATAAATAAACATTTCTTGAGTAACTGTGATGTACTGCTGAGAAGCAGGAATGGCGGCTTTAACATTGATTTCATATTATTGCCAGGTTTATGGCTAAGGAGCTTATTGTTATGTTGGCACTTAAAAGTTGTGGGAAGAATAAGCTAACCAAGAAGTAGCTTGGTCTCATTGTCTCCAAACCTTCCCCGTCCTCTGACATGCTAAGAGACAGGGCATGTCCAAAACAAAACAAACCCCCAACAGTGGTGTGGACAGGGTTAAGAATTTAGATCGCATGAAAGTACAGTTAAGATACAATAACCATAGGGTATGATGTTAAATAGTCTCCTTGGGGAAAACGAGGTGGGGAAGGAGGAATTATAAGTCTAGTGACATTTTTAGTTACTGGTTACTTAATGGTTACTAAAATAGAAGTATATTTAATGGAATAAATTTCAATATAGTAACTGAAAAAGTGGCCAAAAAGGGCAGAGAATGTGTCATTATGGCAAATTTTACATTACAGATAGACCAGTTGCAAGCAGAATTTTATTTGTATTATGTGGATACGATATGCCTCATGTTCATATTTCCGATGATGTTGGGATCAGTTTTTTTGGCTCTTTTTCTGCTTCTTTGGGAGATCTAACAAGATTTAGAATTGGCAAACAAAACTCACTTTCATTTTAGCTGGAAATAGGCTGTATCTGATTTCAGCTTTACATGAGCACTGATGTAGAATTTCCTTTTTTTTTCAAATATGGTTATTTTCAATATAATCTCCTCTTTCTCTCTGAGAATCGATGTTAAATTTTCTTTAACCTGTAGTTAGTTGAATCAGAAAATCAGACCACAGTTTTGTGGCATTTGATCCACATATGTGATAAGCTGCTGAGATATCAGTGTCTGATTTGAAATTCGCTCCAGTAATCTCTCTATTATAAAAAAAAAAATCTTGGGAGGGAGACTAGGGAGAAGAGACATGATCGTCTTGGAAGACAAATTGACATCCAGCGAGAGACACTTTAACATCACGCAAGACAGCATGTAAAACAAGTTCACGGGCATCTAACCAAGCAGTTGTTGGAATGCTTTTAGCAGATAGACATCAGATAGACATCATGTAGTCCTAGCTCATAAAACAATGACAAGTAGAACACACAGCTCGCCAGCAGATGATCTGACTGCTGCTGCTTTGTGTGCGTTCAGCGCCCCCACCCCCCCCATCTGTTGTGTATATCCTCCATTGCATCATTTACTTACCCCAAGTGTGGTCATCACTACCTTTCAGCTCATGCAGCTAATTTCTATCTTCTTTGTGCTCTGAAAGCAGAGTTACATATCCTGTTGGAGTTAACGTTGTTAACTCACAGGGGTTGTTGGTAGTAGTTGACAGTGGGAATAAAGAGGCCATGCTTGCAGTTTTGCTCCATCATTCACTGTTGGCCAGAGCAGATGCTGCAGCAGATGTCCATGCTGATCCATTCCTTCTCCTGTCTCTTCCACCTCTGTCTGTTACAGGCTGTTACATGAACTTGAGATTGGCTTAGACTTTGATATAACATTAGCTACCTTCTCCTGAAATACAATGCTTTGTTTTATTTATTCAGTTTTTTTTTTATTGTGTGACAAAGTGCCATCTGCTATCCTGAGTTTGAATCACATTTCCAATCATAGCCTGTATGGAACTTTTACATCTCTGCATGTACTGTATGTGTTGATTTTCCTCTGGTAATTCTGTCTTTCCTTCAAAAATATGTGTGTATTTTATTGGTGATTTCTAAAATGTCCCTGTTTGGGTATATGAATAAAGGGGAGACCCTGCAGTGAGATGGTGCCCTGTCAAGAATTTGTTTTATTGGTTACAGTTTGTTTTGCTGGGATTGATTTTGACACAGACAAAGAGGATTTGAAAAAAATATGATTGATTTTTTTGAAGTTGTCTAACAAGAAAATTTCTCAAACTAGGAAATTCACACTAATTATTTGATTTTTTTAAAATTATTTTTTAAGTTGTTCCAGTATGGCTTAATTTAAAGCTTTGTGACTGTAGGTTTTGTGTTTTACCTATCACATTGACAAGAATATATATTTTTTTTTTTCCCTCATCTTTCTTACTTTCATCTTAGGACAATGACACATTGGATACAATGGATGAGCATGTAAGAGTACTGATGAAAGCAGATCCTACCCGACAGGAAAGTCTGCAGTCTGAAGCAGAAGTGGACCCAATGGAAGGAGAGCAGACTTGGCCAACTGAAAGTGAACTGAAGGAAGCAGAGGGTACGTTGTTACATTATAATGTAATTAGTATGTGACGAAATAATGACAAAGTGGATTGCTATGTTGGAGATCTGTACTGTATTTAATAATATATTGTTAAGACTAAATACAGTAGTGGAGAACATTTCTTTCAGTTTTACCGAAGGGTAAAAGTAGAGTGCTAATTCTGAGTTTGTGTTTTTTTTTTTATTGAATTTATTAAAGTCAAATAACACTCCACACACACCTCAAGTTTTACAAAAAGAAACAACAAAAAAAAAAGGTTCAAAGCAAATCAACCCCCACCTCTGAGAGAGAGAGAGAGAGAGAGAGAGAGAGAGAGAGAGAAAAAGCTTAGGCCAGCAGTGTAAAACTTTGTCACTGGGCCAGGGATCATTTAAAATGGAGTGTGGCAAAATGGAAGACTGTTCTGTGGTCAGACGAGTCACGATTTGAAGTTCTTTTTGGAAATCTGGGACGCCATGTCATCCGGACCAAAGAGGACAAGGACAACCCAAGTTGTTATCAACGCTCAGTTCAGAAGCCTGCATCTCTGAATATTGGGTTGCAGGCGTGTGTGTGGCATGGGCAGCTTGCATGTCTGGAAAGGCACCATCAATGCAGAAAAATATATTCTGGTTCTAGAACAACATATGCTCCCATCTAGACGTCATCTCTTTCAGGGAAGACCCTGCATTTTTCAACAAGATAATGCCAGACCACATTCTGCATCAATCACAACATCATGGCTGCGTAGGAGAAGGATCCGGGTACTGAAATGGCCAGTCTGCAGTCCAGATGTTTCACCTATAGAGAACATTTGGCGCATCATAAAGAGGAAGGTGTGACAAAGAAGGCCCAAGACGATTGAACAGTTAGAGGCCTGTATTAGACAAGAATGGGAGAGCATTCCTATTTCTAAACTTGAGAAACTGGTCTCCTCGGTCCCCAGACGTCTGTTGAGTTTTGTAAGAAGGGGAGATGCCACACAGTGGTGAAAATGGCCTTGTCCCAACTTTTTTGGGATTTGTTGACACCATGAAATTCTGAATCAACATATTTTTCCCTTAAAATGATACATTTTCTCAGTTTAAACTTTTGTTCCGTGATTTATGTTCTATTCTGAATAAAATATTAGAAGTTGGCACCTCCACATCATTGCATTCAGTTTTTATTCACGATTTGTATAGTGTTGTATTGCAGCCACATACAAGCCAGTATTACTGTAAGAGAAAATATTATGGACGTATCTACTAACCGCATGCCACCCAATAAAAACGACACGTCAAGTAGGACAAAAGACACAGACAATCAAATCCTATATAAGCAACATCTCCTGGAAGAACGGTCAGCTCAACAAGTAAACATCAACAAAAGAAAGGCTGAAAGACAATGAAAAATACGAGCAAATAGGTTGATTGAAGAAAAAGAAAATGAGCGTCAGCAAACCTTAGAAAAAGTTGCCATTTACTTGCCAGAACCAGTATTCAGCTACGGTCAGTTATATGTTGCTTTATCAAGAGTTAGAAGTTTTCCAGATGTTGTTGTCAAGGTTGTAAATGGTCCTGAACAAGGCAAACTGTTGCCAAACTCGGACAGAATATTTACAAGAAATGTTGTCTATAATGAAATTTTATGGAAACATTTCATGAGGTAAAAAAATAGAAACTTTTTCCTAAATATCTTCTTCAGATATTGCGTATTACAGATTGTCACAAAGTTTTACACTAAGGCAATATTAATTATACTTACTGTATTGTCATATACTTTTCTATTTTATTATTATTTTACTTTAGGCTTTTTGCAAAAATATTTTTGACAAAAAAAGTGAAGACAACAAACAGAATGAGGTCAAGGTCCCTTGCCATTTAATTAATATATAAATATACAGTACAGGCCAAAAGTTTGGACACACCTCCTCATTCAATGCGTTTTCTTTATTTTCATGACCATTTACAGCACTCCATCACTCTCCTTCTTGGTCAAATAGCCCTTACACAGCCTGGAGGTGTGTTTGGGGTCGTTGTCCTGTTGAAAAATAAATGATCGTCCACCTAACCTGACTTCTGCACAACACAACTGCTGGTCCCAACCCCATTGATAAAGCAAGAAATTCCACTAAATAACCCTGATAAAGCAGACCTGTGAAGTGAAAACCATTTCAGGTGACTACCTGTTGAAGCTCATCGAGAGAATGTCAAGAGTGTGCAAAGCAGTAATCAGAGCAAAGGGTGGCTATTTTGAAGAAACTAGAATATAAAACATGTTTTCAGTTATTTCGCCTTTTTTTAAGTACATAACTCCACATGTGTTCATTCATAATTTTGATGCCTTCAGTGAGAATCTACCAATGTAAATGGTCATGAAAATAAAGAAAACACATTGAATGAGGAGGTGTGTCCAAACTTTTGGCCTGTACTGTATGTATGTATATTTTATATATATATATATATATATATATATATATATATATATATATATATATATATATATATATATATATATATATATATATATATATATATATATATATATATATATATATATATATATATATATATATATATATATACACACACACACACACACACATTGATGCGTATTACAGCCTTCTTTCTACAGATGGTAGAGCAATCTGTTATGGCTAGTTTTAACTTGTAAAAGAAACAGAACAAGTTTTAAAGAACTCCTATTGAGTAAACTACTCATTAAACAATATTTAGTAGGTTTTTGTGGTGTTGCTTTTTTCCACAATGCTTAACATTCTGTCAGTCAGGAGAGGTAGGACTGAATACTACTACTGTACATGAATTGCAATAATATTAGTGTACACTTTTACTACTACTACTAACAACTCTTTTTGGGCATGGGACACTTTTTATTTCAAGCTGAAGTATAGTAAAAATGTTAATGACAAAATGGATGCTTCTTATAATGTGGGTATCATTAAAAATCTAACCAAAGTTCACATAAAAAGCACATCTAAACATTTACATTTTCAGCCTGATATAATCTTTTCTTTCTGAGTAAAAAAATTAATCTAGGCATTCCCAAAACTTCAAATTTGGGCATAAACTCTTAATGTGAATGATAGTACAGTTCTGATAAGTTCAAATGCAGTAAAGATAATAAAGAATAAAAAGAGAGAGACACACACAGAGACACACGTGAGAGTGCTGGCCGCATAAGGCCAAGAAGGCAGTTAGAGAATGCGCCGGACTAGTTTTTAAAGAGACAGATTTCAGCATTGTTTTAACCTTGTTGTGTTTAATGAAGAATTTTTTCTATTGGATTTTAACCTCCACTTCACTTCTGTTTACAGCGATCGGTTCGTAGCATGCATTTTTGCAATGTTACTTTTCTTGGTGGTTTAATAAATGATGGATTTTTCAAATGTTCGCTTTTTTCCCTGTGCTTAAAACTCATTAAAAAAAAAAAAAAAAAGTGTTTTTAGCAAGCGGTTCGTAGCGCTATAGCTATAGCTTGCAGTGTTAGTTTTCTCTTTTGTTCAAGATTTTCTCAGTGTTATTCAATGTTTTTACATTTAGTTTACTATTACGCTGTGCATTCTATGATATAATTAACTATATTTGTGCTTAAAAATCTTTAAAAAAATATATTTACAGTTCGTACGGTCCGGAATGGATTAATTGTATTTACATACAATCCTATGGGAGAAATTACTTCGGAAATACAAACCAGTATTACTGCGAGAGAAAATTAAAGGCACACAAACAGGGACGCATATTACAGCCACATACAAGGTCCCTTGCCATTTAATATAGACTGTTCCTACTAATGTTTATGCACTACTGTTCTAGTGTCCGTTATTGTCTAGTAAAATTAATGTCTAGTAAAACATAATAGGTATTTGGTCCATGGAGCTTCCCTTTCAGCAAGGGGGAAAAGGCTGGTGCTATTGGATCTAAGCACCTGTTAATAGTCATGCTTAAAGGCTTAGTGTCTATCCTGTGAACACCTGGCACAGCATACCTCTTTTTATATTTTTTTTATACCAACACCTTTTTCTTATGAAACATTTTAATATTAAAATTGTTTCAATTGATCAATAATGTCTGCTTTCCTCCTTACAGAGAGAAGAACCATTGTGTATACTGTAAACAGTATTGAACATACCATTCCTAGTTTCAATCTTGTTTTGAATTCTGAACTTTTACATTTAATCATACTTCTTTCAGTACTGACACAGAATACACCAGAAAAATTCTGGTGATAGATTTGCATATTTTCAAAATAATTTTCCAGAAAAATGAAAAGTTAAATCTAAACAGTCAAACAGCAACTTTATTACCACAACTAGTTGTTCTGGCTTCTGCTAACTATTAGAATCCAGTTAATTTGTTTTTGTCTGCTTCTATACTTCAGTCAACCGCAAGATGCTTTGGGTTAAGTCATTATCAACCACAGTTTTCGTAAATGAACAAATAATGAGAAGAGTGACTGTAGTATTGTGTTTGTACTTAAATTTTATCAGTGGAATAGGCTTGGCACTTTGATTAACATCATATCTTAGTTGTTATGATCATCTGTGCCATTAGCAACCCCAAAAACTTGAATTTATCTTATTTTGATAATAGCTGTTTAGGCACCTTTAAGTGTGTTATAAATGCTGTGCTAAAGAGAGGCGATATAAGAAAGATCCAGTCATCAAGAGGGGTTTTTATTTTTGTAGTAGTTAAACTTCAACAATAAAATGATTTAACTTTTCTATTCAGAATCAAGTCATTTTGTAATGTCTTACAGTTCCACATAGTGGGGGGGGCTGCTTAGATTATTGTTGTTTATAATATTATTACTAAATAGCTTTCTTATACAGTAAGCGGGAGGCCAAACCAAATTCTGCATCAGCTGTAAATTAGAAACTGCTCATAGGTTGGTTTGAATCCTTGGGAAGTTTTTTTTTTCTTTTTTTTTGGTGAAGTATAGCTACAGAATCAGTTGTGAGCAAAGAAGCAGACGTTTTCTGGTCGGGTTAAATTGCCTTTTTTTTTTTTTTTTTTTTTGTAATGTAAGTTCCTTTTCAAACATTGGTTGAGATGGTGGTGTAATGTAGGGTTTCCCAAACCTTTGGACGTCAAGTACCACCTGAGGTTAAGTGAGTTGTGTTGCGTACCACCCGCACCTTGTTGAAAGGGAGGGAGAGCTGTAAGGAGGAGAGTTACTCCCCGCCCCGAAATCTGAATAAAAGTTAAAGAATTGGAAGAAATTATGCATAAAATTAATGAAAAAATTTGTGCATGTACATAAATTGATAAATTCCGCCCCAAAACTAAATCCTGCCTTCAGCCTGTATGTGACGCACTTACTGAAGACAAAATGGTATCGGCTTTGTGCTTAGATCTAGTGACTACGATGCGATACAGTGGCAGTGCAAGTATTACAACAAACGCGAGCGGTTTCTGTGAGGCAGAGTTACCGAAGACTAAATAGTGTCGCTTTGTGCTTTCATCTAGTGACCAAAAGCTCAAACAGTGAAGAAGTAGAAGTTGACTTCTGCGAAACGGAATTATGGTAGCGTTAAATGAAATAAATAGTGATTCGAATAATAGGTTTTATTTATTCAGATGATGAAATTTCACACCACACTAAATTTGGGAATCCGTGTATTATTGTATTTAAACAGTTTCATTGGTTTTTGCTCACCACAGGCTTGTCCTAAAAGGTTTTGCACAGATAAATTAAATTTCAGGGAAATGGTTTGAATCCCAGAGCTGGCTTTTGTCTTTATGGATTTTGCATGTTCACTCCATGTCTTTGTGGGTTTGTCTATGGGTACTTTAGTTTTCCTCCCATATCCCAAAAATGTGTGTATTAACTTGATTGGAGACTGTAAATTGGTGGTGGGTCTGCTTCACACAATATGTATGATAGATGTTATTTTCCTAAATGTGTGATGTTCTAACTTAATTACAATCAGTTGCATTTTCCAAGTGTGTTTTCATTGTTGAAGGTTGTCCAAGACTTTCTGAAATCTTTTAATTACATTACTTCAATTATAATGTAAAGTTTACTCTGCATCTGAATCCTTCGTTTTGGAAAGAATAATGTCTTTGGACATATCATTGAGAGATTTCACTGATTTTATTTCATGTACATCATTCTTTTTAGATCTGTAGTAATTGTTTTCTAACCATTAACCAGCTCTCAGTTTACTTTCATTACTGCTTATGTCTTGTCATGAAGTTTCATGACTAATCATCCATGCAGAATAATATGAGAAGCTTTTTTAACTATGTAAATTGTGTTGGATGCTTTTTTGTATGTTGTTTTTGTGCAAAATTTGAGGTGTTTCTGGTCAAAATGCAACTTAAAGCATTTTTGTAATCTGTTTTATCTCTCCACTAGTGTTGTATTTGCAGTTTTTAAGATATTGTGTTCTTCCAACAGAAATGATTACTGAAATGTACTAAAATAGTGACTTCCTTAATTTCTGTTAGCATGACTGATGACATCAAATCAACCTCTTAACTATCATCCACAATAAATAATTTAATAATAACTTACACATTTTTTTAAATATTGGTTCATTTCAATGTATTCTTATTCAGCAGACTTCCACTTATTACCCATAAATTCTACAAGTAACTAATACATTGAGTACATAATCTTTTTTTTTTGTTGTTATTGCCCACTATTGAAGCTGTAAGATATACCACCAATTTAAAGTTATTACCAAAAAATATAGAAGGATTAACATTTACATAGATATTTTGTAACAAGGTTGTATGCAGTTTTTATTTCAATTAAGTCTTTATTATATTCTTCCCTCTTTGTTGTTTAATGGACAAATCACTAGACCTGCAGGTGTCAGTGTTGATTGCAGACTTGGTACTCATGGGCTGTTATCCTGTATTGCTCACCCCACCAACTTGTTAATCTTGATACATTTTTTTTCTCCATTGTTAACACTATGCAATTGATTTCCAATAATTCCCAAAGACAGTGTACCAAAAAAATCACTGTCGACTGATAATGCTGAAGATTACTAAGTAAAACAAAAAATTGTTAAAAAAAAAAAAAAGCTATATTTTCAAATATGAGGCAAGTTGTTCAAAGTGACTTTTATTGTAGCTTGAAGGCAACAATTTTGTTAAATTATAGAAATCGTTTGTAACACCATTGCAATAAAAAAGTTAACTTTTTAATGGCTTGTAAATTGCTTTTTAGTTGGAAATTGGTGGATCAGTAAATCCCATTGTTTATGTTCCAGACCAGTATGTCTTCAAATATTTGTATTATATATTTAATGTATGGAGAAAGTATTGTTTTCATGAAAAAATCAACTTTGGATTTTCAAGGGAAAAACATGATTTAATATCCATAAAACATTTTTTTTTTGGAAATGTGTGTGTTTCTTCCTGCGGCAGTGTGTGCAATAGATGTCCTCATCAACAATCCTCTGCACTCTTGACACAATTTGCTGTAGAGCTTTCTGATGAGCAGCTATGCAGCTGAAATACCATGGGGATAGGTTGCATACTGAGCACCATCTCACCAGATTTTTCACCTCTGCTTTGTAGGCAGATTCATCATTATTGGAAATTAGGCCAATCACTGTTTTGTCATCTGCAAATTTTATATTTAAGACATTGAAAGAAAGACTTTTGTAGACTTTTGAGTTCAAACCAAAGCTCAGGCTTTGAGCTTTTAAAATTTAACATCCTCAAATGCAGTAGTCGGAGTAACTAAACTCTAATTACAAAGAAGTACTGATTATACTATTTTGCTCTTATTAACTCATCAGGATGCCTGTCTGTGGCAGTCACTTAACTTTTTTATTTAAAAACATTTCCTACTTTGGGTTTTGAATCAAGGACTTAAAGTTGCAGAACTCTTTCCAAGACTGCTCCAGCTGCATGAGGTTAGAGGGGGTTTCTACTAGTTTTTGTGTAATTTTTACCATCTTAAGTACGATTATCATATTTGTATTCACTTTTGCATCTGTTTTGGTGAATTCAATTACTATTCAATTGAATTCCCACCAGGTGACTGCTGTGATTTTACTTTTTGACTGACGTTTATCAAAAGTTGCAACGTTGTTAATATTGAGTAGTAGATTAGAAAGATGGCACACACTGTTTGAATAAGTGTTAAGTCTGCCTAATAGGGTGCTATACTATGGTTTTTTTACGAGACCTGTAAAACATGTGATAGGTTTTGCTCAGCCACCTGTGTAGTGTAATGGACTTTTTGTTTTAAGAAGAGCCCTTAGGTAATCTAACCTACATGTCTTTACGATGTGGGAGAAAAAAATGTTTCCACAGCGAATTCTTCATAGGCAAAGCTTGATACAAGTATAATATGTAAAAATCCGATGCAACTTTCAAATCAATTAGCTAATTTGTACCTTCAGTTAATTCAAAATTAAATTTATTTACTTAGTGTTTCAACACATTCATTCAGCAGTACTCAATCCTTCAATACACAGGGCAACTAATGGTCTCTAATGACAGTATGTAATTTTGATAGTAATTTTGAAAACTCTAAATTTGTGCTCATCATTGAGTTCAATGACATGGTTTGATATTGATGCCTTTTCCACGTATCAGTCAAAAATTTTTTTGTGTTGATTATTGATTTTTATTGTTAGTTCCCAAAGCAAGAGGCTCACTGCAGTTTATTCTGAAACCACCTAATGTGCATGTGAGTGCATCCATTGGTAGCAGTCTGAAACATGAATCAGTTTATCGGAGTATGTGATTCGGTGGTGTGTACTGTCCTCTTTCCCAAGATGACATATAAATTTAGAAGAGTTTTAGAAGAGTGAAAAATTGAAGGGGGTCTGAATACTTTCCGTACCCACTGTATAAAAGTTATCGATTATAATGAAAAATCGTCAGGTTACATCGTAATGTCGGCATGAAAAAAAATGACCCCATCTCCAAGCATGTAAATAGTCAGGTAAAATACTTATGTAAGATTGTAAGAGTGCTTCCCCTTTGAAAAATCAACCGTCATTTTGTAAGCAATATTAATGACCAATTTGAGACTTGAAGAACATGCCTAAGTAGACTGTTTCTGCATGAAGTACGCACCCAAATGTTTAAAATTTGAAAGTAGTGGTAAAAATGTGCCCTGCACAGCACATTTTTTTTCTCCAGAAAATTGCATTTGTCCACGGACAACCGAAACCAGAAAAACATGCTTCTCCAACGGTCAATTTACCCGTGTCGGACGAGTCGGCCGTTGGATTTCCTCACCCCTGCTTCTGTAGCAAAAGCAAAATTCTGTTCCTTTCTTAATCTAACAGTAGACAGTAACCTTAACCTCTTCACACATACTTGGTATTATTCTCCCTTGATTTTGGCTACGTATTTTTGAAGAATTAGCTGCCCTTTGGACTCATTGGTTGCATTTTCAGTCACTATTTTTCTTTAAATTGTATATCAACAGATTATGTAGTTTGGATAGGGGTGGGTAAACTTTTGCACGGTACTCTGTAGTTGGACAATTTAAAGTCACTGTTTGAACTGTGATTTCACAAGATTATTTGTCCTTTTTCGTGTAGGTGGAATTTGTCTTTGTGGAATATGAGACATTCTTTAGTCAACACACAGGTTAAGCATCCTTCCCGAAATGCCTGGCCAGAAGTATTTCAGATATTTTCAGGTGTTTGGATATTTTGCATATTTGCATCATCCTAAAACGCATTGGAGCATTTCTGATTTTGAAATTTCAGATTAGGGATGTTCAAACTGTATTTACTTTGACAGAGAAACAGATTAATTCTGTATTTAAGAGTTACTTTTTCCAGCTTCGTCTTTAGTAAGATCAAGCCTTTTCTGTCTTCTAGGGATCATGAGAAATCTACTCATACTTGTATCTTTTCTCGCCTTGATTACTGCAACTCGATGTATTCTGGGATTAGCAAATCCATTATATGCAGGTTACAGTTGGTCCAGAATGCTGCCGCTTGCTTCCTGGTTGGGGCAAGAAAGTATGATTCTGTTTCTCTAATATTAGCTACTTTACACTGGCTGCCTGTCAGTTTTTGAACAGATTTTAAAATCTTGTTGCTAGTTTTTAAATCTTTACGTGGGCTTGCTCCTGCCTATTTATCTGAATTGTGTGCTTTATACCAGCCATCTAGAGTGCTTAGATCTTCTGGTCAGTTGTCTCTTGTTGTCCCTCATACCAAGGAACAGGGCTTTTGCAGCTGCTGCTCCTTGCCTCTAGAACTCTTTACCTCATTACATAAAGGAGTCGTCTACAATTGAACTGTTCAAAACAAGATTAAAGACTCATTTCTATTCACTTGCATTTTGTGACCTTCAATAATTCTAATGGTTTCCTCATTTTGATTATGTAATCTTGCTTCTATTTATTATTTTATTTATGTTCATTTATTTTAATTCTGTTTATGTTATTTATGTTAATTGTATGTTTTTTCTTCTTTTATTGTAAAGCACTTTGGGCACAGCATTCCTATGTTGTTTTAAATGTGCTATATAAATAAATTGACATTGACATATTGCCTTCATTTGCTCTTTACATTTGTAGCTTCTTCCTTGGTGCTTTTTTGAAAACAGTTTTTCTTTTTCTTTTTAGTCAAGCATGAGTGGCATAAAGCAAGTTAGTGGTAGTGATTCTGAACTCTCTGATGTTATGCTAGTGATGCACACAGCTACTGTCAGACCCTCTTCCCTGTGAGATAAAAGGTTAATTACATGCCTTTTACAGAGGTTATCTGTTAGGCAACACTCCTTTATTAAGATGTAATAATTAGTAGTATATTGTAATGTAGTAATTTCACTATTTTTTTTCGTTACAGATGCACTTCATGAAAAGAAGAAGTTATTTAAGAAGGTGCCAAAGGGAACTTCTGAATATCAGGCATCTTGGATTCTTGAAGAGGATGAAGAGGGGGAAGAAGAGTCTGGGGAAGATGAAAGTAGTGAGGCAGATGAACAGATGCAATATGAAGATATTTTGGAGGAGGTCGACTCCCAGGTAGAAATGAATCCATTCTAATAAATTCCATAGTGTATTTATTAAAAAAAAAAAAAAACTTTTTTCACACATTTGTAAAGTGGGGAGTAGCCTGGTGGTGTAGTGGTTAGCAAAGTTGTTACTCTGCTTCCTGCCAGGGTATCCTAGTTATCTTCCACAAATCCTTAAAGTATGGCTATTTAGACAACCCTAGATTGGTGCCATATGAGTGAATGTTGGTTTGCTTGTTTATGTGCTGTGAAGAACTTGAGCTCGCTCTTACTTTGTGCTCAGTGCCGGTAGGATATGGATGGGCAAATGGAGCTGGGAAGTTTGTATTCAGATCTGATTTAAGATTGCCACCCAGGCATTCGGCTTTATGTACAAATTATGCTGCTTGATTGACATACTTTAAAACTTGATGGTGATGGTAGCCTTTCTTCAGTGTTTGTGGGATACGTTCCATGGCAGTTAGCCTGATACTTGGCTGCTGTCTGCACAATTGTTTAAGATGCGTACGTGAGGTGTGCTGGCATCTGTTTGTCTTGGTCTGGGCAGCACTGTGCCGGAATGCAAAACTAGTGTGCTCTGAACAATAGCGTTTAGAATATAGTCCCAGAAGGCAGGGAGAGCGTATATTCCTGTCAATTGTCGTAGCTTCCTGAATATTGTTTCTATAACAGCTAATGTGTGTGCTTTTGTTGTTTTAGGAGGGGAGGGATTCCAGAGATTGATTTTTCTTTGTGACTGCACTTTACCATTTTTAAAAAATGAATTACAAATGTATAGTGAGAATCTCTTGGGCTGGCACAACAGTCTGTTTAGAAAAATTAGAAAGTGTAATACTAATTACACCCTTAACATTTGCTATGGTGTGTGTTATGTATTTGCAAGCCCCGTACCTCACTAGAGTCATTCCATAATATGTTATGAACTTGCCTTGTTCAAACTTTGCTATCTTCCGGAGCATGGGCAGGAAACCGTCAGCAGTGATGTTTATCTGTGGGCAGAGGAGTCTTTGTGTTGAGGATCAAGGTGCTATTGTTCTCTAAGGACCACACTAAGTCTCTGAACATAGTCTTCCTTGGCACGTGCATCCATTTCCTGGCTGATCTAGACAAAATATTCTTTTAGATGATGTTGCTGTCGAATCAAAAAGCTTATATTGTCTACATGTGCAGTGGGAATAAGAAAATAAATAAATAAGTAAAGTCTTGGTATAAAAAATTATTGATTTGGTTTTAAAGGACCATTTATGATTGTGTTCATAAATCTGCGTAAAGTATTTTATAGTTACTATGAGGTTCATAGGATTAGGACTTGGCACCATTATTGTTATAGTAAGAGTAACAAGTAACATTTACCACAATTTTAAAATTTCATTTGATGAATAGGTTTTATTTACTTAATGCTTAACTTGAAATAGTTAACAATATATTCTATTGTCAAGTAACAGAACTTTAATTTTGTTGGAGTTGGACTCTGAATTAAAATGAGAAAAATGTGTTCTGCACATGACTTTGCCTTCATAAAGCTATTATTTTGCAGGTAAAATATTGCAGGCCAGTTACTTCTGGTGTTCTCCCTCCCCAGTTGTACAACAGCTTTGACATACAGATACAGTACATGCTGTGTGTGGATATTTGTATAGCAGTTTTTCTCAAAATCAATAAAAGCTTCTAAAATTTTACAGAGTTATTAACTGTAAAGTTTCATTTGGATTGAGTTTTTCAGTTATCATGTTGATTAACTTGCATACCCACATAGCACTCTGAAATTAGTCAAATTATTTTCAGGGATGCCTAAAACAAGTACACTGCTATATACTAAAGGCAAAATTTTACCCAGTCACAATATTTTTTTTTATGAGTTATTTACTGTGTATTCATATGTATGTTTGTGCATGCATGGTGTATATATAGAGGAAAAGTATAACATCTTATTTAATGCAAAATTAAGGAATAAGATTCTCCTGTCAGGGATTACTAATTCACAGGCAACAATTCCATGGTAGTCTTTTGCTCTGTCAAATATTGATTACTGTGTCTATTGACAAAGAAACATTATTTGACTAAAACTGCTTGAAATGACCACAATGTTCAGGTGAGTGCTCTTTGTTTGGTACAGTTGAAAGTGTTGTACTGTAGACCCACTCAGCCAGTCTGTTGATCTCATCCTGTAGAATTAACTGATCATTTTTTTACTGCTTGCATAGTATAGTTCTACGTAAACCTAGATGGTGTTCTTTTTATTAGATCTTTTCTATATGGTGTTACGTGTGAAATATGAAGAGTGTGCATTCTTTCTCCAAATAGAATAACTAAGTATTTAGCTGTTTATTTCATTGCTAAATTCATTCATTACAACAAGTCACATTTAAGCACATAGATTTGTTTATTTGCTTCTTTGCTATTTCTATTGCTGAGGGATTATTTGTTTAAATACTGTTTGACTGTTTGTGTAAAACAACCGTGCATATGAGATGAAGTGGTGATTTATTACTGTAAGGTAATGACAGAAACCTGCCTCTGTGTGTGTGTGTGTACTAAACTGTGTGTTAAACTTTCTGTAGGCATTTTACTATGTTCAAGAAAGCAGACTTTAAGTGAAGTGTCACAGGACAGATTTTATGATCTCTGGCTATATTTAAAATGAAATACCAGGTTTACGTGTTAATCTGTTTCCTAATTCATCAAGTATAAATATGTAATTTCTAAATCTAATAGAGGAAGTTGTTTATGTAAGGTCTTACAACACAGGTCTGAGTTTGGAACCCTTGTTTTTAATCCACTGTAGGGGTCAGTGCTGCAAAATAAGAAGGACCCATAAGAAAGAATGCAAGCTAAAATACATAATCACCTAATGATTGAAGGCTTGGCTTGAACCAAAAGAAGCAGCACTGCAGTGTGTGATTTTTGAAAAGGATTTGATTTATCTAAAATGCTGAGTGAAGGCAAAGTTTTATTTTGCTGTCTAAATTTCTGGTATTTCTGTGCAATTCACTACAGTACTGTGCAGTTCTATAATTGAAATGTTACTTAAACCTTTTAAAATCTTCCCTTTGAAGGAAGGTAATTTATCTGAAGAAGAAGAAGAGGAGGAAGAGGAAGAAGAAGATGAGGCAGAAGAAGTTAGCGCTGCAACAGACAACTGCCGGGTTAAACTGTATGATGAAAAAATTGATGAGCAAGAGGAACAAGAGATGCTGGAGCGGTACAAACAGGCTCGGGCTGATGAAATGTTCCCTGATGAAGTTGACACGCCCATGGATACACCTGCTAGAATCCGGTGTGTAACTGGAATATCACTCGCCTTTTATCCTTACAAAGCTGAGCATATAATGCCTTTTCTTTTTAACAAACACCTTCAGCTTTTTTGTCTTGATCAAAAATGGTGTTACTTATATAAGTACATATTTCATCCTTTGATAGTTCCAGAATACCTTTACACTTTTTTAATAATCAATCTTCATTATGCAGACTATAATCCTATTTTTTACCCTTGAGTGCTAGTATAGGCATCTTTAAGACTCCTACTAGTTAGGTCAGTAGAACATCAAAATGATTAGTATAGTTTGGGGAAACAAGCAAGTTATCTCTCATGCACTTTATATTTCATTAGGTGATACATCAAGTAAAAAAAAGTTATCTTTTATTTCAAATGACAGATGTGTTTCCTAAATGATGAGCAATAAATGAAATGTGTAAACCAGATTTAAGAGGTAACTGCTGAAGTAATTTTTGAGATAAAGAAAATCTACAAAAAATGAAGAATACCCCTTGACTGGTGAACTTTTTTTTATTGGGGCTTGTTAAGAATGGACTGACTTTATAAAATGGAGAGCCATCTCCATATTGTATTTGACCAGTGAAGATTTTTTATAATGGTCTGCATCCATGTATTTTTTTCTACTGTAGGTTTCAGCGTTATAGGGGTCTCAAGAGCTTCCGAACATCCCCCTGGGACCCCAAGGAGAACCTGCCCCCAGAATATAGTCGCATCTATCAGTTTCAGAACTTTGAACGAACCCGCAAGCGTGCCTTTGCTTTTGCTGAAGAAGAACCCGAGGGAGCAATGGTGAATGAAACAATAACTTGATTCACATTTATGCATTTTAATATTTTATTTCCTTTTGCTGTGTGTGCATGTTTAAATGAGAGAACTATTCTAGTCAAAACTAAAAATGCACTTCTTTGGATATAATTTCACTCTTTTACATAGTTTTGTTCTTTCATTTATGTTTCTTTTTATGCATTTTAACCATTTTTTTTTTTATTTTGTTCTTTTCAAATACCATCATATAAAGATGAAAGTGTAATATAAGTTATAAAAGATGAAAAGAAGGATCACACTTGCTTCACCTACATATGGATATCTTAGCACTGTTTCTTGACCCAATAAAAACAAAATGTACTCGCTATTTCAAGTAATGCTAAATTAATAAAGCACAGTTAAACCAGTAGTAGCTAAAAGTAGGAAGTATATTTTGAAAGTTTTTCTTAAGGATGCTTTCTTTAAGGATACAGGTGATGATGATGAGTCTCTTCGAGTCTAGGTGCATCACTCCTTAAAAGTTTTTTCAGTCTGTTCTTGTTTCATATCTTTCCAATTTTAGTGGGAGTGCAGATTTCCTGTCTAGGTGCTGGTGAAGATTATCTATCTCTCTCTCTCTCTCTCTCTCTCTCTCTCTCTCTCTCTCTCTCTCTCTCTCTATGCAGCAGACATTCCAAAAGTTAAGGGCCTGTCCCAACATAGGGTTAACAATGACGCAAATCATTGATAATCTTAAAACTACTGATCATGTTTATATTGCAAAGTTATTTTATTTTCCCAGGCTGTTGCCCATGCTATTTTTTTATTTCCTTCAGGCTGATGAACAAAGTTGTTACTTTTGGAAATTCTAAAAAGAATAAAGTAAAAGAACACTTTGCTCAAATCAGTAAAGATTCAGAGGTTAGTCAATGCCTGGCACTTTGCACTAGGTCCCACCATGAAAGCATGAAAGATTTCATTAGAACAATTGTGACAAAATTAAGCCATTCAGTCCACCACCACCAACAACAACAACATTCATCCTGTTCACCTAGATTCCCCAAAATAACATCAAGTCAAGATTTGAAGGTCTCTAAAGTCCTTCTCTCCACTTCACTGCTTAGTAATGTATTTCATGTGTCCATGGTTCTTTGTGTGAAGAAAAACTTACTCATATTTAATTCATAATCTCCCCTTTGGTTTCCATCTCTGTTCCTGTGTTCTTGCTGAAGATTTTATTTTAAAGTAAAAGCTGGGTTCCCTTCAAAAATTTTAAACACTTATTCTAGGACTTCTTAATGTCTTAGAAGTTCACATCGTCATTCAAAACATTGATGCACAATACCATTGCCTGGGTTAGGGGTGGTTGGAAAGATGTTGGTGCATTATGAATAAATTGTTACTCCATGTACTGTGGAAAGCATCTACACTGGACATGGAGGTGCATGATGCATTGGCATTGTAGCTCAGGACATACAAGTTTTGTTCTCCCACAGATTGCTGCAACTAAGCACATGTAGCAGTATTCAGTAATGTTATTACAATGATTTAAAGGGGATTCGTTTCGAGTTCATTTAAAATTGCTGCAAGTTATAAAGCTATATTGGCACGAAACTATAATTAGATCTGCCTCATCATAAAATGGGTTTGAGTAAATGTCTATCAAACAGGAATCTAGAAATTACGAATTACTCTTATTCCCTCAAACCTGGTGCCCTTGGTTATTTTTTTACCGTGCTCTGAACAAAAAAAGTGACTTGTCATGCGTTATAGGAAAAAAAAAAAAAAACATACTTTGTAGTGTTTCATCGTGGCGTGACTATAGCACATATTTAGCTTTTTCTGTCATGTATGCAAACATGCAGCAAATAGCTTATTGTTGATTGGTATTGCAAGGTATTGTATGGCGTTAATGCAGGAAGACAATCCGTCTGGCTTTAAATAAAAAACAAAAAGGTAAAGGATTGCTTTGCTATACAGTGCAATCAGTCTATGTCAGATTTATTATCTAGTGTACACAGCACGTATACAGCCTATGGTAGTACTCTCTATAGTCAGCACCTTGATCCCAATTAATTATAATGTTTATACAATGAGCTGGGGGCATCCTCTTGGAGGTCAGTGCGTGTGTATGTTAGGGAGGAGGGTCATCTTGAAGCTCAAGCACCACTGGTACTGGCCCACTTCAAGCACTGCCTGCAAGACTAAACAAGCAACACCACACTGCCACTTTTCTTGTTCAGCACCTGAATCTCATTGAATAGGTTATGTAAAATACGATCAACGCGACAAGAATATACTGCAGCAGCCCCACAACTCATCTCAGTATAAGCAGGTTAGGAAAATGGATTGTGAATGAAAAATATTGTAATGTTGCTGACACGTAGCATTAGCCTGTGGGGTTAGTCACTTACTGTATGAGCTGACATTCTATCACACAAATGACCAGTTTCAGGAGACCACTTAAAAGGGGCAAACCTGTTGTAGTAGCAGAAGAATTCTTACTTGTGGGGCCACAATGTGTAATTATTTTAAGGATAGTAAGCTACCTAAAACAATAATGCAATGAGCAGGGAAACCACAGACACTCAGAGTCTGCAGAAACCGCAGCAGCTTGGTGCTACAAATGTACCTGCATTCTTTGCATTCAAACTGTGTACTTGATGCACTGATCAGGCCACCTTCTCTCAGCTAAAGTGCACTCCTGTTAAACTCTGGAATCTCACTTGCTTCCTGCCATGAATGTTGTGTGTCACAAGAAAGCTGTCAGGCACTGCTAGAAAGAAAAAAATAAATAAAACACTAAAGTGACACTTACAGTTTGAGCTTTGAGGAAATATCTGCAAATGTTTTGGAGCCAATAATGATGTGTCCAGTTAATCAGTGATGGACAATATCATCGATCATTGGCTCAACCTTGCATTGATAATTTCACCTCTTAATCTTTGCTTGCTTGAACTGAAAATGTTCAGCCACTTCAAACTCTCCTCGTAGCTCATACTTCTCAGTTCCAGAATCAATCTAGTTGCTCTCCTCTAACTTTTTCTAGCATTGAAATGTCATTTTAAGTGTGCTTGCTTATAAAGTGCAAAGCACCTATTGCAATTGTCATGTCTGTCTTTCTGTCAGTGTCTTTGTCTACAGAAACACCGTAGCCCCTCGTCGACTTAGTTTGTTGAAAATCTGGTACACTTATTCTTCAAGGAAATTTGTAGAGACAGTTGAGATTTTGTAGAGACTATCTTGAACAGATCAAACTGTACACAGTTTTAACATTTCAAAATCTTCCAGTGAAACGCAGTTGGTTAATTTGCAAACGCATCTGTTTTAAAACGAAGAAACGTCCAGTGTGACTTCAACTACGAATGATTTTGCTGTTTCAATTTTACCTTGACAGCGGTTACACCAACTTGTATATTTTGCATTTTTTAACCTCCAATAGCCGCTCGTGATGGCATACAGATTTTCAGTATAAGTTCTTGAAACCCCACTAGACAGCATGCATGGGTAGAAACTCACTGTCGCTGGTTGTTTTTGCAAGTCCAGTAAGTTGTGCATGGAGACCTCTTTATCTCCAAGTTATTTTTGCTTTATGAAGTCTTCCCAGCAGATAA
The DNA here is from genome assembly GCF_016835505.1 of Polypterus senegalus. Taxonomy (NCBI): domain Eukaryota; kingdom Metazoa; phylum Chordata; class Cladistia; order Polypteriformes; family Polypteridae; genus Polypterus; species Polypterus senegalus. The sequence continues at coordinate 130,428,176 of NC_053159.1, forward strand.
TTGCAAGCAGATGATAACTAGTGCATCAGCATTTCACACCTCCCAATGCTTATTATCACAAGTAAGTTAAATGATCTTACCAGCGATAGAAATATTAAATGCAAGAAAGGAAAGCAAAAAGTTATCTAGATATGAATGAAGTACTCCGTGTTGTGTAAGCTGTTGTGCACAGAGCAAATAACCATTTACTCAGCATTTACCTTAAACTAAACCAACCTCACAGCTCCATTATCTGCAGATTATAATGATTCACTATTTCACTGTCAGTATAATTTACTATTCGTTCTGATAAATAACTGAAGAATATCAAAATGTCCAAGTTTTAAAAGGCAGCCCATTTAATAAAACATTACTCCATTGAAACAACCAGCCTCACAATATACTTAGAACTGTACATACAAAACTCCAAAGGACATCCAACTCCTCATCATCTCCCTCAATGTAATATATATAATAATAGTGCGGTTAAAAATTCTGATGGGGAAAACTTGATTAATAATTTGTATTAAATTTGAATAGCATCGTGAGGACAACAAAGAAGCAAACAAATCCTAGAGTTCTCCCATTTACTTGTTTCAACATTAACCACTGCAAACAATCATTTGTTTTTATTTGTGAATTTATTTTTCACTGTGTCCTGATCCCTTTCAGAGTTAAAACAAGCATTAAAAAAAATGATAATCATCTTTGTGTGGGCATTCATGTTACACATGTGTCCCGGTTTGGGAGTTTGAAAATCTGGTCACCCTATAATTTACCGTCATTTGCCATATTTACCTGATGTCCATTAAGGTCAGTTACTGTAATAAAGTTTGCCTTTTACTTATGGTATTCCCTAACATTTGTCATAACTGAATATGTTTGTAAGTTAAATTTAATGAAAATTGTAACAGCCAGACATGCTCAAACCAAGAAAGAATTAATTATCAAAGTTTTTCAGTTTATTTGTTATGTTAATTGCCAATTGCAAACTGTTATTGTGCATGATTATGGGCTGTTTGTATATGAATGAGAGTAGTACCTATGATGGACCACTAGTGAGAGAGCCCCTGAAATGGATTGAGAAGGTTCTAGAACAGACCTAATGAACTTGATCCATTTGAGGTCTGCAGAGCCTGCACAGTCTTTGAACACACCTGAATTTTATGTTGTGCATACATTTTCCAATCTGTTTTATAATAATTGGACCAAAACTATTCACAGTACTCCAAGTGAGGCCTCACTTGTGCATTTTATAACCTGAGCATAACCTCCCTTTACTTCTACTCAACCCAAAGTGATATGTAACTTAATAACTTTTTAACCTTCTTGATTGCTTTTGTATGCCTTCTTGTTGAAGTTAATTTGTGTCTGCTATGTCTCTTATGTTCTTCTCGTAAGGATAATTTTCAAGTTTTAACCTCCCATTGTGTTTTAAATCAAACATTCTATTTCTACATGTAATACCTTACTTAGGGTAAATGTCATTTGCAGATGCATTTAACTATAATATTTATTTATACATTTTTAGTGTGAAAATTCCCTGTTAAATCCAATTAGCTTTGGGTGTTAGGAATTTAGGTTTTTGTAAGAAATTTTGAACTTGATAAATGAATTTGACTTTTTTCAGCAACAACCTTGGCTCAGTTTCAGCAATGTCTCATCTTCTGAATTTTCAATTAAATTTTGCACTGTTGGACTCTGACTCGATACATTTCCCATCTAAACACTGTGCCTCCTATTTCTTTTTATTTGATCAATAACTTTTTTCATATTTTACTTTATCAAAAGCCTTCTGAAATAGAGATGAGCAGTATCAACAATCAATATTATAATGTGTTCTCGTTGTATTCCACCAAATTAGTGAAGCACAACCATCCTCGTCTGAACCCATGATGACTATTTGCTGATTGATGCACCTTTTCTGAGAAGGGTGTCCCTGCAAAACACTGACCCAAGTGGGCGGATTTTAAGTACTGGAAGCGTATTACAGTGGGCGGTTTCACAGCGTTGTTCTGATTGGCTAAAACAAACACTGGGTGGATTTCAAGTGGAGTAGACGGGTTCCATTGGAGTTTCTGATTGGCTAAAACGACAACTGGGTGGATTTCAAGTTAAGTATCTGATTGGCTGTGTGACGGGACTTCTTATCATACCGAAAAAAGAATCTTCGTCTGGATGCGTGCAGAAACATTGGTGGCGGATCAGATGTAGTGCATGACCACTTAATTAGGTGCACCTTGCTAGAAGCGGGTTGGACCCCGTTTTACTGTATACAACAACACTGCAAGTCCCCACCTCAGTTGAATTAAACATTGAACTCACACAGCACAGGACTTGGCATGAAAAACAATGTATAAACCTCAACCAAGGCAGGTAAAAGTTAGTAAAATTGACAATCATGTAAAAGATAAAAATATAAAGTGCTTAAAAGTGTAAGGTGTAATGAGTGCCAAATTACAGCAGCCAGTACATGTATTATGAACAAGTTTTATGAGTATGGATATTAAAGATGTTCAAAGTTATTATTGAACAACTGGAATTATTTTTGAAAGAAGCTGTTCGGCAGTCTGTTAGTGCGTATTTTGATCGACGTTACGTTTTCCTGAGGGCAGAGGTTCGAACTGTTGATGACCGGGATGAGACGTGTCCTTGATGATGATCTTTGTTCTGCTATGCTACCGGGTGTTGGCAATGTCCTCAAGTGAGGGAGCCATTTGTTTTAAAAGCTGGTGGTAGATTTGTGGAATATCTACACATGAATAATCGTATAAAAGGTAAAGTGCATGAGCATTGCATAGAGACAGAATATTATATAGGAGCTAAATACACATTAATTTGAATATTGTAGCAGAATATAAATCTATATATATATATATATATTGGACAAAAGAAATATTGGTATTGTACAGTCATGTTACTGTGCTAAGGGGATGGGGAGGTAGACGGAATGTTTACAACACAGTGACGAGAATAAATGTAATGTGCAGCGTATCTGACATTGACGTCCGGAAGAATGGTAGGTCGATTTAAAAAAAGCGTGCTCCGCAGGAGATCGCGTGTGGATGTGTGTGGTTATAAATTGGAACTGTACCGTTTAATGCAGAGCAAAGCGGGCACATTACACATCCCAGCTCATCGCATTTTAAATATTGAAAGTTAGTGGCAGAACCAAGCCGTTACAGTTGTATTTTGCAGGTTGCGTTCCAGTTTCCGTGTTTTTTGTCACCGAAAAAAAGGTTTAACGATGATTGGATGCTTGAAACCAGCCCATACTACTTGGGGAACGCCCATGTTGTTCTGCAGAGACTAGTATTTGCCTGTTCTTGACATGTGATGCTCGATCTTTTCCTTAATAATTGATTACATTAATTTACTTGTGATGCATATTAAGCTTAATGAAATAAAGTAACTTAGAACAGCCAGGTTGTCCTTTTTATACAATTGTATAATATATGCTAGTTTATGGTCTTTTTGGGATTTCCCCAGTGTGCAAAGATTTGCAATACATATACATCAATGGTTTATATATGTACTCACTTGCCTCCTTTTTTATTTCATCCTATCTAAGCATGTGAAACAGGAGTGAAATTAAGCCTAGAACATGTGAACCTATTAAAGATAGACAGATCTTCCTTTCAGAAATGAATGAGTATATTATGAATAATTTTAAAATGATTTATCTTTACAAATCTGTAAAGTTGGACAAAAACATTTGCATTGTGTTTTACATGAATGTGCTTTGTTGCTGCTGCTTTGCTGACTTTTACACAGATCTGTGTAAAGTCGGCATTTGTTTGTTAGAATTAGATTATTACAGAGCAAGAGGTTAGGAGCACACACTGATACAGCACATTGCTGCACCCACCATACGATGAACCAACTCCGGATCCCAGATTAGGACCGGAGTGCAGCCATGCAACGGGTGACACCTCAGCACCACACTAGTTCAGATCGAATGGAACAGTGTGAGTTTTTTTTCAGATGTAAAATAATTTAAGAATGTTTTATTATCAGTTTCTTGAACTGAAATGGAAGAGTAAATGCTTTATTAATCTTATTGGGCCAAGTGAAAGGTGCCTGATACCTCATATTTCTACTGGAGTCTCCCAAGTGCCTCCTTGCATCTTTAGTATGATATGTGTACTCGGTATCCACATTAAGTGTGCCTATCTAATACTGATTAGGATCCCCTTTTTCCCCAGGAATGCCCAAAGTCTTTAAAGCCTTGGTTTCAGTCAGGTGCTAGAATAATTTCTTAGGCTGTTGGTCCATGTTAAAATAATAACATTACACAGTTCCTTTATATTTTTAGCCACAGATTGATGCTGGCAGCTTTCCAGTTCCATCTCACCCCAAAAATGAGATTTGATTGCTGTGTATGCTATCAGAGAAAACTGAAGTCACTGTCATGTTTGTGAAGACAGTTTGAGATGATGAATGCTTTTATTCATTTGAAAAAGGTTGACTGTAGCCACAAATGGACATACATAATTACAAAGAAAGTTATTTGTGCTGTGACATTCAAACAGGTTTTAGTTGACACTAGAGGCTTAATGTATGCAAATATTCTCAACACTTAAACACTACATTACAAGCTTGTACTACTGATGCAAGGCAGAATAGATCCACGGATACGTGTATTTTATGGTAAATTTACAGCAGAAATCAAGTTTTGGCAGAGCAGGCAACATTTTTCCAGTCTTAAATCACACGGTTGTAATTAAGCTGTGTCCACTGTGTCTTCCTAGCTGACATGAGTGAGACCAGTTATGGTACATCACTCCCTGTACACTTTAGTCACTATAGAACTTTAAAATCCCAGGAGGGCATCTAAAGCTGGAACCACCATTTCTGGGATCAACAGTCATCCTATACTCAGTCTCTTAAGTCACGTGTCTTATACATTGTAATTTTTGGAATAACAAATACTTCTAAAGTGCTTTAAATGTGAACGTCATATTACAGTACTCTTCTGAATGCAGAATATAAAAGAACAGCACATTAAGCAATGAGATCATCTTATGGTGATTTAATGATGTTGAAACTGGTTGCTCCAAAAAACTTTACAACCATTATTATGTATTGTTATTAAAATCTGTAAAAGTTGAATACAGGACTGTCATTTTTTGAATCAAATTTAATTTAGGTGTGCTTAGTGTTTTTTCTATGTTGTGTTTAAACTATCTTTCCACCTTTATTTCTTTCAATCATGGAAGTTTTCCTGGATTGCTGTTCATCAGGTTTAAGTTGTATTGCATATTGTATATGCATTTCCTATTGCCTGTTTTACTGTGCCTTGAAGCTTGTTTTTGGAATAACCCTTAAATATTGTGTGAAACATAATAAGTGACCTGGAATTCTCTTGTCACTAGGTTGGCTGGTATGTTACAATTCATGTGAAGGACGTTCCTAGCACAGTTATAGAAAGTTTCCATGAAGGGCAACCACTGGTTCTTGTGTCTCTTTTGCCACATGAACAAAAGGTAAGGACATCCTTTATTTATCTGACCAGTTAGTTTGTTTATTTCCCATCCCTAATACCAGTTAATTTTCATATTGTACACAATTATTAAATTGAATATGTTTAATCTAGAGTGCTAAAATGTAGTTTAAAAGTGTTGTAATGATTTAGATAAATGGAAATGGTAAAAATAAAGCACACTGAACATAATTTCATCATTTATCAGAGCTTTTGGGTTTCTTAGTTTATGAAACAAGAGTATATTGTTTGTAGTTGGATTTGAGGTATGCAGTCTGTGTTGAGTGCTTATTCTGAACAAGGTATGAATGTTCAGTAAAGAACACTTAATTAGTGGCTTGCATTAAAAATAAGATTGCTTAGGTGGTTTGCTTGTCATTCATCTAGGCTTAATTCACTTGGTGGTGTTTTACATACTCTTTTTCAGATGTCTGTACTTCACATGCTTGTTCGCAGACATCCTGGGAACTCTGAACCAATTAAATCCAAAGAGGAACTTATCTTCCACTGTGGATTCCGTCGCTTTCGTGCTTCTCCAGTCTACTCCCAGCATACTTCAGGTATTGAATGTTTTTAAGTGGTTCGGCTATATTCTTGGAAGTATGCATTTCTCCCTAGTACTTCAAAACTTTAGATACTTTAGTTGTTATCCTGTAAATCTGGACACACGCACATTTTTAACCTTAATTTTGCTTATGTTCTCAGGTGACAAGCACAAGATGGAGCGCTTTCTACGATGTGACATGCCTGTAGTGGCCTCTGTTTATGCTCCGGTCACCTTCCCTACAGCAGGAGTTCTTGTTTTCAAACAGAGAGCAAATGGTGAGACCTATATAGTGTAGTGATATGCACTTTATTTGTGACAGATTTAAAAGTAGGTTGCAGTTTCAATTTTTTCAGTCTTTGACTCCTAATTTATATATGAAATGAACTACAGACTTCAATCCCATTTGTGTCGCTCCCTCCCTACACGGGTTTAGTGCCTTAATGAATTTAGTAGTGTTTCATTTTATACAACAAATCTATTGAGACAGTGCAGAATTGCCATTCAACCAGGAAATTAAATGTGAATAAACCATGTGGAATAAGCTTCCATGTGGATTTCAAAGTTTCAGTTTGACATTTATGGCAAATATCCGACCTTTTGAAAGAGTTAAGTTTTAGAGATGGCAAAAAAGGAAAAATAAAAAACAAAATATTACAAAGAAGATCTGAATTAGCACTTTAGGCGTGACCCCAAGAACACTTTTTTCACATTGTCAGAAGTAAGTAAAGATTAAACCTGTAGATATTCCTTTATTTGTTCTAAGTGAGACATTTAATTTTTTACCCGAGTCATAAATAACTAAATATGATAACAAACAATTACACAACAGAATTACTAAAAAGAAAGAAAACTTCTGACATTAAGGAAATATTAGTGGCTGTTACACAGCAGTTAAGCAGAATACTCAATAAGCATTGATCTCTGTTTATGGTTCTTTGCTTTATAAAGAGGCAGCATGTTACAAGGGGCCCCAGAGAATAAGTAAGTCCAGTTTAGCCAATGATCTGTTGTCAAAATTATTTATTTTGAAGTAGTAAAGTTTTAAGTATGAATTGCTGATTCATGCAGAATGTGGTGCATGTCCTCTGCTCAGCTGGTTTTGTTTAGGTATAAAGCTGAAATGATTACTGCAAAGGATGAAAATATCAAAATAATCATTTTATTTTTAAGGAATGCAAGATTTGGTGGCAACTGGTTCCTTACTAAATTCTGATCCTGACCGTGTAATTGTTAAGAGGATTGTATTGAGTGGGCACCCCTTCAAAATTATGCGGAGGACAGCAGTTGTACGTTATATGTTTTTCAACAGAGGTGAGTTTTAGCTAACTTCATTGATTAACATGATTTGAAAAGGTTAGCGAAGTTGAAACTACTTTTTACATCTCAACAAATATTGGGCCGGGGTTGTTCTTGTCCAAATGTCACTTGCAACAAGTGATTTTGAATAATTTTTTCATGTCATGTATTTATAAATTTAGCACTCTCTGTGATAATTCTGTATATGCTATACAGGCACTCAGCAAAGAAATAATGAAGGAATGTACAGTACATGATCAGGCTTGAACTGATACCTATTGGTCTTATTGGTTATAGCTACACAGACACTGTATAGGAAACTCAGGCAGGGCATACTTCTGATGAGCCAAAGTCATTGCTGACATCTCCTGGACTTAGTCATAATAAGAGAACTCAAAGCAACCAGTGCTTACTATGTAATATTTCAAAGAATGGTTTAAGAGACAACCTAAAGAGTTATTCAGAGATAAAACGGGTGAGGTGTTATAATAACTTTGATAATTAAAAGTCAAGATACAATAATAACTACATGAAGTAAATGCCAGGAGGTATCTATACATTCTTTAGTTTTCCCAATCTGCTTGATGTATGTTTAGGGTTACAAGGACCCAGATCCTATCCCTGACACACTGGGAGCAAAAGAGCTAATAAAACAGGGAGGTTTGCTAGTCAATAGTGTGGCATATGCATGCACACAGTTATGCTCCTCCTTTTTATGCCAAATCCACCTTGAGAATTTTTTTGCTAACAAAGCTCAATTTTCATTTTGTGTGACCGTTGAATATGGCTCCGATCAAAGTCCTGGTAGTGCTTAGCAAACTCTATGTGCTTACGTTTATGGTTAAATGTAAGGAAATACTTTTTTTTATTTTTCTGTCTTCCTCTTGCTTGCCTTCCAAATAACCTCTTAACATGGAGATGGTGTATGATGGTAGTTTTGATAGTAGTAACACTAAGATGACACTTTTTTCAGTATATCTCCAACAGTGATCAAATGGGGATTTTTTTATTATTATTATTATTATTATTAAATAAACTTCTCTTACCATCCTGCTCACTGTGTGTTGGGACAAAATAAACTTTGGTCCTTTTCTGGGTACATTGGTAAGAGTTCCAGTTGATTAGAACTTTTTCATTATTGTACTAATTGTAGATATATGCATTTTCAGCTGAAGTAGCATTTATTTATAGCCATTCCCTGACTTATGAATGTCAACACACTTCTCTGTCATTTTCTTTGTGTGTTCTCTCATTTTTCCCATGCTAGATAAATGAATAAGGGGATTCGACTTCTGTGCCACCTTATATTTATACTCCAGTGAAATGGGAAGTCATTGATTACTGTTGTTCAGTTTAAAAAAAATAAGATATAAATGCAAAAAATTATTCAGTTATACTTCATAAAAATTCTTAGGGGTGACAACAATCATGGCACATGTAGTTTTGTTAAAAATTATTTCTTGATGAGGAATTATTTTTTCTCAGAATAAATTTACTTCAATTACTTTTTACTCCGCTTTACCAAGATTCCTAATAACATTGGAGGGAATGTGTGTACGTTTTGTTGGTTAACTTTATATAAAAAGTTATAAACATTATTTATGTAAATATTTAATAACAGTTTTATATTAATTATTTTCAGTTTCTGTTATTAAGAACAATCAATGACTGCAAATGTAGAACAGCAACAGTATGTGGGTATTTAACCTATTACAAATATTTTTGTTTTTTAGTTGCAGAGTCTTTTAATGTTCTTAATACTCTTTTATTAACAGTCTACTTAATTGTACAAACTGTTGCTCTGCATTTGTAAAATGGTTTATGAACAGTAAGACGAATAGTTATATAAATTGATCATTGAACAAAATGTTTTGTTGTTAATGCTTCTTTCCAAGCTGTTTTTCTCTACAGTTTCTAAACCAAAATTCAGTCAGTTGGTCCGTTGATGCTTTCCCTGCCTACATTCCAGTGTTATTAAAGTGTATTGTACATTTGCGCTCTATTGATAGTATAATGCTTTATTGACTGATTCTTGTAATCCTACATTCAAAGCAATCTAGAGTCTACCAAGCTGTAAAATCTGAAAACAGAAAAGGATGCAAGTAACTTGAAGCTTAAATGTGACTAGCTATTTTCAGTTTCATGCGGCACATTCTCCAATGTGTTGTTCTGTCCTTACAGAGGATGTGCTGTGGTTCAAACCTGTAGAGCTAAGGACAAAGTGGGGACGACGTGGACATATCAAGGAGGCACTAGGTAGGAATTAAATGTTTGCTGCTGCTTTTCTTTTAAATTTCTGTCATCTAAACAAGACATAGAGCTCAGATTGTCTTTTGTACAGCAGTATTTAGATATTTATCTTTTTTTATATTAAACAGTAAAAGGTAAATAACATTCTTGGGAATTACAGTTTCAGCTAATAATGGGAATGGAACCAAGTAACCTATCCATTTATGGTGTAATAAGTACAGAATTTGTGTAAAATGGGACTCATGATGAAGCAAAAAGATGACAAAGCGAGCATTAATGCTGTTACCATGTTTTTTCTAAATACAGTATATGAAACTTTCAGACGAAAGTTCTATGAACAAAATAGTAAAATATACAAGTCCTGGTTTATTTGCATTTTTCTGCACAATCCAGCAATGTTAGTATACCAACTAAGAATGTGCGTTTCAGACAATATTGTATGTAGGAATCGTAATATGATGTATGAAATTTCTTTATACACAGTGCACACACCACTTTTGCAGTTTATTAAACTTTACTGAAAGACTGTGAACTGAAGTTTTTTCTGGCTGTATCTGGGTGGAGGACTGTCACTTGTTTCATTCTGTTCTCACTAGCCATAGCAAAGCTGTGTATGTGTAAATTTTGGCTTCATTGGCCATTTGAACCAACTACTGCTACATATTTTCCTCTTCAATAGTTATACATTCATTGGGAATTACCATTAAATAAGTCTGACTTGCTGATATTAATCCAGTACATTTTAGTTTGACTGATAATTCCTTAAAGTTGAATGCAATTTAAAATTTACTTGAGATTTAAATTAATGGCAGTATGGTGTCAGTTTTAAAATCTGAGGTGGTATGGATTCATTTCGGTATATTGCTTCTGCTATGCATTTCTAAAGAAGAGTAATTTCAGGAGTGTTTTTTTTAATTCAGTCATTTTGCCAAAGATTCACTGAACATCTTGCTTACAATAAATATTTAATGACAATAATCACAAAAATAATTCAGCAGAAGGTAAGGGATATTAAGAAAGTCTACAGCAAATATGATTTAGTAAATGGTTGTCTGATCAACAAAAGTAGCTGCTATTAGTAGGAATGGTTAAACTTTGATATCCTAGGGTGGTTGATGGCCTACATGTGGTTAATGAGTCGCTTCATTTTATATCTCATACGTGTTTTCTTAAGCATTGCAGGCTGCTTTTTAGTGGCCAAAGGCAGGGGCTTGAGAGTTTTGCTTTTGCTTTCCTGCTGCTTCCAGTTAATGAGAAAGTTGTGACTGAAGCGTGGCCTTTATTTAGGTTTGGTTACAGTGCCATTGGGTCTGGCACAGCCAAAGCTGAAGCGTTACTAACATTGACAGTAGTGTAAGTGGTCAAGAAAGCCCACTCCATGATTACATGACACACCGGTTTGTGAGATAAAAGCACTTGCATTGGATTTTTTTAATATCTCTCCAAAACGAATACATTTTTAGGTAAGATTTTTATGCACACTCAACCCAGCTAACACACTTCCCAAGCATTTTGTAGGGCCCTTCCATACATATAAGACTGAACAGACATCCTTGTGAAGGAACAGGTGAAGATCTCCTGTGGCCTCAGTTAGTGAAAACGGTTATCTGACCCCAAAAAGGTTGGGTAAAAAGACAAGTTACCCTCGGGGATTAATACAGTGTACCAAATTCCACAATATTTCTGCCTCATTTTAGTTTTCCTGTAGAAAAGAGGTGTTCAAAAGCAATGTATTGAAATGAAGGGTGGTCTTGTTAATACTAGGAGCTAAAGCATGACAACATTTGATTAAATGGCAGCTAGCTACTCCAGTGATTTTTCTTTGTTATGTAATTTATGTTTTTGAATGTCCTGACATGATTGGCCAGTAAAGATATTCTCAGTAGTGAAATCATGAGTTGCCCAGGATTTCAATACTCATTAAATCTTGTATTATAAAGGTGGTGCTGTGTTTTTTGCTCTGTGACCAATCGTAACCTTAACATTGTTAATTATCTCCACAGGTACACCATCAATAATAATTATTTTTGAAGTGAGCCTGTATTTTTAGTTTCCTTCTAAATTAGGATTAAGACCACTAATAGGTCATCTTATTTTTTGCAGCTTTGGCATGCCAAGAAACATGTAGATATAAAATGTGTCCCTCTTAATTGGGCAGGTGATGTGCTTAATATAATTTTATATATCCTTGTTAAGACTGCAGTTTTTGAAATTACAAAAGATATGGATAATATTCTAATACTATAAAACCACCAAAATGGTAATAAGATTTTCCTATATGTATTGTTTGTGGTTGTAATTACAGAACAAATGATTGAGAGATAACACTTTCAGAACTAGTGTGCAAACATTCACGACACCATTATGCAGGTTATAGCTCAAACCTGGGGTTAGAATAAGGTTACTGTTACTCTTATGTGTTGTAATGGGTGAAATTGGAAAATGGCCATTAAACATACAATGAGAAAGAGAATTGTGGATCAAGCTGGAAATCAATAATGTCAACATGTAAACAAGTCTATTTTTTTGGTTCTTTTCCACTGTTCTCTTTTAATGGGTCTGGAAAGGTCAAGGCAAACTTCTTTCCTAAACACCACACTACTTTTTTGGCCGGACAGGAAACATGTAGTTCCTGTTGGTAGAACAGCTAAATTTTACTGAGTTCAAGCTGTGTGGCATGGATGAGTGGGCAGAAGTTAATCTCAGTTACAGGAAACTGTCTTTGCAGCTGGAGATGTTGCAACCAATTAGTTAATGTGAAGGGTTGCATTACTTCTTTCACACAAGAACATTGGGTTTGTATTGACTTCATGAAATACACAGATTAAAAAGTATGAAAATATTATGCTGTTTGTTCGTTCACTTTATCAATTATTTCATTAGAAATCTGATAACTTTCAGCATCAATGTAATTTTTTTCATGGTTTTGTATTTCAACCTTCTGAAATTGAGGGCTTGAAATGGTAGTGGTATTGGACATGCTTTTCTAGTGTCAATTCATAGCCTCGCATACTTTGTTTGTCAAGGAGAAGTGAGTCCATTTTGTTGGAGTGCTGGAATCTCACCTTTAATACCAAGAAGCCTGGAAAGGTACTCCTAAAATGGCATATATTTGCAATCTCAAATTAGGCAAGAAAAATCAAATAAATAAAAACCCAGAAAATAACCAAGTTACAGATTGGCTGCCCACTTTGTGCCTGCCACAAACTAGAAGTCCTTATAAAACTCAGAACAATGAGAATGTCGTACTACTGTAGGAGATAACATGGTAACTAGCTTTTTTAACTTCTTTAAATATTATAAATAACTAGCCAACCCGGGCGTACCATACGCCGCATAATCAGGCCGGTTTTTTAATGATTTTTAAGCACAGGAAGAAAATTAACATTTGAAAAATTGGTAATGTAATAAATCAGCAAGAAAAGCAACATTGTAACAATGCACGGAATGAACCAACACACAATTGTCCGTGACTGACTCACCATCGCGTCTTCTCCTGCCAGACGAAGGGATGGGGGTGCACGGCGCTCAGTCGCGGAGTGTGGAACGGGAGGAGTGGAGAAGGACGCCCATTCAGCTCCCTCCGTCATGCTAGTCTGCTGATTTCTCGTTCAGAATGCACTGCCCGCTCATGTGCCCACCTCCAACTCGTCCAGATTTGCCTGTGACTCACGTAGACATTTCATTACTCTGTGCGGTTTTGGCTGCTTTTCTATATATAATCCACCAAGACACCCGACCATGGTAGTAGCGCGGTGGGAGGGGGGTGTGTACAAAGGGTAGGGACATAACCAGTGGGAACGTACGAGTCACACTTAGTGGGAATTACACGGTTTGCAGCCCGAATGGGGTTCAACGGCTTACCCACGCCTCTCTGCGCCGGGTAGACACACAGTCATTGGAATGACACGGTTGTCTTAAACTTGTTGGTGTGAGAATACAACAGTAAGTGAATGAAAAGATGGAACTCTGGAGAGAGCAGAATACAACACAATAGTGAACCCGCGGCATAACAAACGCCGCATAATTATTTATTGATGGTTAAACACTTCTGGAAAGACACAGTTATCTAAAAAGGGAGGGTTTGAGCAACATATAATTGTCCGTGAGTGAAGAAGACGCATGTTTGTCGCGGATGTAAATTGCTGTATGTAGCGTGTAAAACAGTTTGCTATGGTGCACGCGGTCGTGCATCGTAACCGAAAACTCGGTTTTTAAAGACTGCTTACTGCATTGTGTTTTAACCTCAGTTGTAAAGGATTGTTTTAAGGATCCCATGGGATACCCCTTGCAAACCGTTTTACACGCTGCATATGGCGACTCACCTCCGCGAGAAACATGCCTCTATGAACAGTCAAGGTGGCTCGGAGGTACATGAGGCCCCTACGACAGACGAATATAAATGACGCCGTTCTTTCTGTGTTGTCACGTCCGAATTGGTGGGCGTGGCTCTGCGAGTTGTCGTCGTATCCAATGGTCTTGGAATTGGTGGGCGTGGCTCCCCCTGCATGCCTCATAAGTGTCTTACTTGTCGGCGGCTTAGTGTGTTTTCCATGGGTGTCTTGCCTTAGTGAATTATATATATAGAAGATGATCGACTCTTAATGATTTTGGCATAGCTTTTAAATTTTTGAGCAATTCATATTTTTTGCTAATTTAACATGCCTTCTCCTGAAAAAAGAAATGTTTTTTTTTTTTGATATTTGGTTTCAAAAGTGTCTGCATTTTACCACTGTTCCTAAACAACTTGTATTTATTTGCTTTAGCAATGAATGGTGATCTCATGCCTTAAATTTGTGCATATGTATCTATGTAAGGATACAGTATCTGGAAAAATTTCCAGAATACCTTAGTTATGTAACTGTGTGGCAGTTCTGCTCAGTATGACGCCATTCTCATTACTCATGTTTAACAGTTTAACACTTCACTCTCCAAATACTCATAGTGCTTGTTGTTCTCATCCTTTACTGTTCAGGTACTCACGGACACATGAAGTGCATTTTTGACAATCAGCTTCGCTCCCAGGACACCATTCTGATGCACTTGTATAAACGTATATATCCAAAATGGACATATGACCCACATGTCCCTGAAGCAATCCCATGGGTGAAGAATGAATCTTCAGTAAATGCTGCAGAAAATTGAGATGGATTAGAATACGAAAACCACAAAAAGCAGTGACTCTAGAATGTCTGAGAAGTCTGCTACTGTCTTACTAATGCATGGAAGATCAGCATATGTATTTTTTTTTTTTTTTTAAAGCATCAATGTGGTTCTATTATGGTTCTCCCTGCAGCCTTCCACAACATCCATCTTTGTCTTCGGATTCAGGGTGTTGGGTGGGGGTAAATTTTGATTTATGCTGCATATGTCAGATTAAGTGGAGATAATCAAATAGGGGTTACCGTTTAGATGAAATGAGTTTGGATTGCTTCCTTTTTGGATTACTTTGTACTGATCAAAGGTAGGTAGCTTGACTCCTCTAGTTGTCTGCCAGTTCTTTTCTCTGCATGCCTTGACTGTTTGAAGGGTGTGGATGAAAGCTCTCATTATAAAGTGTTAAAAAGAAAAAAAAAAAAAAAACAAGCTTAATAAAGCAAGGGCATTTGCTCTCTGATATTTTATGGGATTTTTAGTATGTGTAGTCTGATATTTTTTTTTTGGTATTGATGAGGATTTTTCCATTTATTTATTTACATATGAAGTAATAATACAGATCTCTTCTCTCCTCTGTGATCTGTCTGTTGGTAGGTGCACGAGATCTAACCATACACACTTCTGTTATGTCACACTAAGTGTAACAGAACCTCCAGCTATTTTGCTCCCTTTGGGTTTGGCTGTTCTCCTGTGTAGACCTTTTTTTGTTTAGGTATAGTACCAAACATGTTTTTCTATATGTGTATTCATTTTTTCTTTGTTGATAACTAGGGGGCTCGCCAACCCCCGGGCGGGCGCTACGCTCTAGCCACTTCGCAGATCTGCCACTTGCATACGGGGAAGTGGTTGTAAATGGTTGAGTGGCAGGCAGGACTTGACAAAATCTCTTGGCAGAAGTCTCATCTCCCGGGACTTGAAAAAATCTCTTGGAAGAAGTCTTGTTTCAGGATTTTCTTTTATCATTTTTTATTTGCTATTGCGAGAAAGCATGTACAATAAAATAAAATAAATTGTAAACTAATCGTGAAGCGTTCACTCATCACAGCTCTAATACTTTGCTGTCTTTGTGACATTTTATCCATCCTTACTTGAGATCGGTATGATTCTTGATGTCCAGTTCCTCCACATGCTGGTGCTGTTAATCAAATACACACTGTGCACAATTATTAGGCAAGTTGTATTTTTGGGATTAATTTTAATGTGAAATAAATACAGAACAGAGCCATCGGTCAATCCAAAATGGTAATAAACCTGAATGTTATGCAAAGGAAATGTGAGTGTGAACATTATCAGGGGAATATACGTGTGTGCACAATTATTAGGCAACTATTAGTGTGCAACTAATTATGCAACTAAATCAAAAACTTACATTTTCCCGATCTCCCTTATGTATTTTCATCTGTTAAAGTGAGAATAATAAACAAACATCACAATTTCCAAATAAACATTTCTGACATGGAAAAAAAAATTGGTGGCCAATATAGCCATCCTTCTTTTCAATAACAGCAATAAGCCTTCCATTCATGGAATCTGTTAGTTTCTTGATCTGTTGCTGATCAACTTTTTGTGCAGCAGTAACCACAGCCTCCCCGACACTGTTCAGAGAGGTGTACTGCTCTCCTTCCCTGTAAATCTCCTGTTTAAGAAGGGCCCACAAGTTCTCAATAGGCTTTAGGTCAGGTGAGGAAGAGGGTTATGCCGTTTTTGTCATCTTTAAGGCCTTTACTGGCTGGGCCACGCAGTGGAGTACTTTGATGCATGTGATGGAGCATTGCCCTGTATAAAAATCATGGTCCCCTTGAATGATGCTGACTTTTTCCCTGTACCATTGCTTGAAGAAAGTGTCTTCTAAAAACTAGCAGTAGGTTTGGGAGTTGAATTTGAGTCCATCTTCAACCTGAAAAGGTCCAACTAGCTGATCTTCAATAATACCAACCCATATCAGTACCCCACCTCCACCTTGCTGGCGTCTGAGTCGAAGTGGAACTCTGTGCCCATTACTGATCCAGCCACGGGCCCATCCATCTGGTCCATCAAGAGTCACTTTCATCTCATCAGTCCATAAAACCTTTGAAAAATCTGTATTCAGGTACTCCTTCAGTTTATGTGTCTTGTTCAGTGGTGGTCGGGTTTCAGCCTTCCTTACCTTGGCCATGTCTCTGAGCACTGAACACCTTGTACTTCTAAGCACTACAGGTAGGTTGCAGTTCTGAAATATGACAGCAGTGGAGGATAATGGGTTCCTGGTAACTTCACGTTTGATTCTTCTCAAATCTGTGGCAGTTAATTTGCGTTTTTTTTTCACCAACAGGTTTCTTTCGACCCTGTTGACTATTTGTAACAAAACGCTTGTTGGTTCTGTGATCACGCCCCAATATCTGAGCAATATGGAGAGTGCTGCATCCCTCTGGAAGACTTTTTACAATTTTTGATTTTTCAGAGTCAGTTAAATCTCTTTTTTGGCCCATTTTGCCTGAGGAAAACAAGTTGCCTAATAATTATACACACCTTGATGTGGGGTGTTGATCTCCTTAGGACACATCCTCCCTCATTACACAAACACACATCACCTGATATGCTTAAGTCCAATAAGCACCTTGGAGATGGAATATATGCATGAAAATTATGATATGGTCACTTGCCTAATAATTGTGCACACAGTGTAAATAGTTTGCCGGGCTAGAGGGTTTTTTCTTGTATCATTTATCCTGTTTCTATTGCAGTTTTCTTAATTTTCACATTATGAGCTATTTCTGACTCTTGAAATCTTACTTGAAGGTTATGTTTTATCTACAGCCTCTCTGCCATCAGGATTTGTTAATAGTGCGCGTTTTCTTAATGCATTTCCATGAAGTGTTAATGAGAGTGCCCTGTCTGTGGTTTGGTCCCTGCCTCAGGCCCTGTGCTGCTGGGATTGGCTCTAATGACTTCAAATAAAAAGTTAAGTTCGGAGTACTTAATGGGCTATTACTAATTTTAAAGTGCTGTAAAACAGAGCTATGATTCATTTGGAGCTTCTGCTATTCCTCTGTGGCAGTAGTGAAGATGTTTGGCCTTAGAGGACTGCAGTGTTTTTGAATGTTTATTTTAGCCAGTCTTCAAGTCAAGCTAACTTGTACCAGTAAATGAATGCTGACTTACTGGACTTGTGTTTTTAGTACATTTCTTCTTTTTTATTGTCTGAAATACTTATTGATTTGAGAATCTTTCCAAAACATTACTATTTTATATTTAATGTTTAGCAATTTAACACCTGCAGTTCACACTGGGGCTCATCAGACGTGACTTGCCTTTCACATTAAATTCTTGGAATGTAGATGGTTTGTGAACTGATAGACCACCGTAAGACTGTGTGTTTTATTGATGTTATGTATAAACAAGATGTCTGCTGATAATGCATTAGTAGGTAGTGTTGCTGATAAAATAGGTTTGCGTGGACTTAAAATTGATTGCATCCTCTGAAATAATTCCTGGCTTGGCATCAGGTAAGTGTTTTAAAGAATTGACAATTTAGATAAAATCCAAGTTGTTTGGAAGTCATTGGCTGCTGAACCAACTGAAATGCACGTCTGCACTAAAATGCTAATTCAGTAGCAAGTTGCTTTGAGTCTGACCTCTTCACAGCCGCTGGTGGTAAGGTTGCAGTGCATTGTTAATCATATGTCACCATAGATTTGTAATTTATAGTGTCTGCTCTTGATTTCAGAATGCAAACAAAGTTGAGAGCTCCAGAAAAAGTTTGGGTTGTTTATACTATTAGGATCAACACGTTTACTTACTTAAGTGTGTGTCTGTGTTGACGCGATCATAAAATGAATGTCTGAGAATTGTGATAATTATCAGAGTGCAATAAAAGTAATGACTGTATGCTGCTAGTAGCAGATTGTCTTATGTGATAGCAATGACATAAACAAGGTGCAGGCACATCATGCACATGGCTACAGCTTTCATGTGAAAGGATCAGTTTTTGAAGTATCTTATTGGTCTTCCACATTTTGTGAAAGGAGTAAAATAATTAAAATCTCCAAAGATGAGAAAGCTTGCTTTTATTCTTAGGATCTGAAAAGTACCCTTGGGGTCTTTATGGGTAGAGTTTGGTCCCTTTGGCTTTTTGGGCCTGCCTTTTTTGTGAGTTTCCAAGTGCTACGAGTGGTGCTCCTGTCCACCAGGTGGCAGACTTGTGCTGGTCATACAGCCGAGGCAGTCTGGCATTTGCATTTTTTATTGTTCTCATTGTAATTTATTGTTCTGTTTTAAATGATTCCTTATTGCAGCTGAGCCTCACTGCCCAAATCATATTAGTCGGAATTGGTTGAAAGCAGAAATGTATCTATGCACATATGTGCTATATGTGAGGAGCTTAGAGTGCAGTTTTAAAATGGCCATTACTGCTTAGGATTACTTTATAAACTTGGACACAAAACACAAATAAAGTGGTGCAAGTTTATGGGATAGATGCTACACTTCTGAGAAGGCTCCCAAACATGTTAAACTGTCCACTGGGATAAATCAAATAGTGTAGAGTTTATTCCAGACTGGTTTACACTGAGTGAAATGTTGAAGATTAATGTTTGTAATAAGAATTACTTACTCCTGTGTGATCATTTACTTACTGAAAATGGCTGTAGACATAATTTCCATATCAGTTTTAATTGTTAAAGTGTTTCAGCCAATTATTTTTAAAATTATCATTTGGATGGGCCCAAGTATCAAGGTGAGGAAGTCCTAATATGGCCCTGTGAGCAGCGCCTCCCATCGCTGTATTACACCGTTGCACTTTAATGGAGACCCCGCTACCGGGACGCTTCACAACCACAGCATCAATCCCAGGGAAGAGTTTCACTTTCTTATATGCTCTTTCTGGACAGTCCAGTGGTTTTTTCCATTTATTAGGTTCTATAATTTTTTTAAGAATTGTAAATTTTAACAGTTTCTTTTGTTTTGATCTTTATTAAATAAATACTTTGTTGAATGTTTTAACAGCCATCACTTCTTCCAGTTTTAAATTGACACCGAGCTGCAAATAAAACGCTCCTCATTCATTTTTTCATATCTGCTTTTCCCATTGCACAGTCAATCCATTGGGTTTTATTTATTAAAAAAAATGAACAAACAATAAAATTTTTACACCACATGGGCCTTAGGAAATATTTTGCCATTCCATGTAATAATGTCGTTGTGTGGCGGTGGCGTCATAACTCCAGTGTGTGCTGAACTCTGTGCATCATAATAAATGAAACACCTTGGCTACCTCGGGGGATGATGATGATGATGATAATGGCTGTCCTATTTATCTGTACATCATAATTACAACGAAAATTTACATTTCCATCTCTCCACAGTTGCTCCATAATTGCTACTGTAAAACACTCCTCTGCCAGGACTCCTCCTCCTCCCTCGCTGAGGCCCAGAAATCCTGTCTCCAGAAAGGCTGCAGTAAAGATGATGAAACAAGTCCTGTTTTGGCGTCGTCCTCTGCTGACATTCTTGTAATTTCTGGGACTTTCAGGCCACACCTGAGCTGAACCCCTGGTGGGGCAGATTGCTGACTGGCACTGACTGACTGCAGTGTCCTAAACTTGTTATGTGCCTCTTGCTCTGCCCATCCACTAGCCGTGATGCTGTAAATGCCTCCTGCAGCCTCTCTGTGTTCTGTGTGGTGTGTGCGTCTGTGGCACTGATCTGGCAGTGAAGGGGTTAGTGTTGCCGGAGAGAGGAATGCCTGAGGCTCCCGGCTGCCACAGTTAGATGGGTTTTGGAGTTATAATCGGTAAAATATTTTTCCATTGGATGCTGCGCTTGTGTGGTGGCGAGAGTTCTGGCTCTTTTATGGATAGCAGATGTCACACTTGGGGTTTGGCGTGACAGACATCCCAAGATGCTGAGCCCAGTCTGGGTGGCACCGGGGTCAAGAGTTTAGAAGAATCCGCAGAGGAGAAGTTCGGATTTGCCAGGGAAAGCTCCTCCTCCAAACTTTCAAAAAGGTTTTTCTCTCTTTTTTTTTTTTTAATAAGTAAATAAAACCGTACAAGTATTAAAGCTCATAAGTAACCTGTAATCATCTCCAATTTTCTGTTCTTAAAGATGGAGGTCGTGGCCCATGACGTTGTGGGCACATTTTTTTTTTTTTTCTGTGTGATTACCCATTTTTTTGGATGGAGCATCTCTGAAACCACAAAATAATGTGTGTGACATTTTCTGTCCATGACACAGCTGACATGAAATATTGAAGGCAGTCGCTACTGTCGCTGCTAACAAACAGCTCTTTTTGTGAAGGCGCCTTTGACCAAAGTGAGCCTGTTAGGCTCTGACAATTTTAGGGGTTTAATGTGACCCTGTGACGGGGCGTGTGGCCTTCATTAAGATGCCACTGTGGTGAGGGGTTTGCAAATACCAGATGTAGAGGGGGTTTGGGAACCCGCCTGATGAGGTCTGATACATTTCTAAACACTTTCTGTAGCCGTCTTCAGTGTGGGTCGCCATTTAGTACTCGTGTTTATAGAACAGCAATGAACAAGGAGGCCTTCTACCCTTCTGAATGAGCGTGTGTTAGGCTGGCATCCTTTCCAAGACTGGTTTTTGTCCTGAGGGACTCCCTTGGTTTCCTTTGAAACCCTCTGTTATAAAAAGAGAAGTATGGGTTGAGTGGGAGCACGCTTAAACTTGACCATTCTGTTTCATTTACAGTGACTGCTTTAATCTCTTCCATCCTAGGTTTTTCCTGTGACACACTTACTGGTGAACATGGTGATCTCCTGGAAGAGGAGCTGCTGATGGACAAAGCATCAGTGTTTGGTAAGACATTGAAGGGTTGTTTGGGATGGGCTCAGAGTCAGGGCAGACTGCATGGAGGCCGAGGTCAGCTGTTGACTGCATTCACTTTGTCCAGCAATTCAGACACAGACGTTTGCAAGTGATGAAACAATTCACACTTTGGATAGTGGGCCATTAGTAAAGGGGCCTCCCTTGCCATTTTCAAGACAACTTCACTGTTGATGTATGGTATTATGATGGCAGTGCTGTCGTCATGTCTGGCATTTGTACGAGACCATGCAAGTCCGGGTGACATTGATGCTGGCCTGGCCTGGCCTGGCCTGCTTTCTTCCCTGCTGACATTTTTCTCATTTCCAGGATTTTCTGCCTACACCTGACCTGAACCTCTGGTCGGGCAAAATGCCAATGGGCATCATCTTAAACATGTTCCACTTAACCTTTTTGTCTGTCACACACACTGGTACAATGTGACCCGTTTGTCAGTCTCCGCATGAGGGCTACATTACGTCTACAGTGTACCTTCCTACTGCTGTACTTCTTCACCAGTCCTTGCTGGTGCGCCATTGCATTTTGAAGTGGGATGGGTTAGTCTGTCGGCCCCGTGAGACTGCGGCTGAATCCCAGCCTGGTCATCCATGGAGTTTGCTTGTTCTCCCAGTATCTGTTTAGGCAATGATACTTCAGATAAGGTACCTACTAGCCAGAGTTTGGCCCGGTGTGACCATGCCATTTGAAGGGTTACTGTCCACTCCCTGGTGGGTGTCTACCTACTACTTGATGGTGGTGGGCTAGAACTGAGCTTCCTGCGAACCTGTAAATTGATAAAGCAGATTTGAAAACAGATGACTAAGCAGGCAGGGTTGGAATGTGGCTGTCATGGTCAAGTCCACCACCGACACCTCAGAAGGGGCCCTTACAGCCCAGCCGTCAAGCTCAAATCCTGGTGGGCTGCAGAAGCTGCAGGATCTTGGCTCCTTCTACTGTTACTTGAGCTGAGTTGCTTTTTAATATTCACAACCCTTAACTGTTTCTTCTTTTACTAGCAGCCAAACAATAAAGAACAGCGGAGAGAGCCAACAGATGACCAGCTAAACTGGCGAGTTCTCCAACTCGGTAAGTGGAGGGCCACCGTTTTCACGGCGGCGGCCAGTCGTTGAGGTTAATGAAATCCGTTACTTAATTTGGTGGCTTTTCAGTGCTGTCTTTGTGCCATGCCAGACATTTCCATAATCGCTGAGCAGATCACCGTCCAGATGTTTTTTGGCCCACAGCAGCTCGATGTCCTGCAGACCCGCACTTTTATTTCCCCTTTTCAGAGATTCTTTTGACACATATGTCATATTGCATGATGGACCCACAGGTGCCAGCGGGCTCAGATTACCTGGTCATCTGTTGGCTTGCTTTGCATTTCTTTGTGTGACTTGCTGGATAAGGGGGGAAAAAAAAAAATGAAAGGCTCTGAATTTGAAAGAGCAAGTCAATAGAGATTGCGGCAGAGCCGTGAGGGCCATTCCAGCTTTCTTGCTGACCTTCTGGGCTTCATTTGTTGGAATGCAAGTCTTCCTAACATGACTGGCTGCTTCAAGCTGCTGTCCTGAGATGACCAAGCAGCAGTGGACCTGAGGCCAAGGCCCGTCTTCCCTTGTGGGCACTTGTTAATCTCATGTATGTTGTTGAGATGGGGGGTCCGCATGAACAACAGGAGAACATGCAGACTCCATGCAGGCAGACGGGCCGTGTGCCACGTTAACCCCATGCTGTGCTGCCCACGCCTTGATGTAGCAAACCGCCTAACAACTAAAGGCCCCGTGCGCGTGTGGCGTCTTTAGTGGACTTTAGGACTTTTTTGTTTGATTCTTTGCTGTGTGCTTTTTGTGTTTCTTAAGCACATGCTATTTGAATTGAAAATAATATGAAAGACAAGCATTTTGTTTTGTTGTGTGCCTCATATTCTAGACTTCTAGATTCTAAACTTACAGCTATAGCGCCTTGCAGTGAAGGCACAACGTCAAAGCAGGTGCCCGTTGGCGTAGCTGTGAATTTGACAGAAATTGTGCAACGTGCCCTTAAGTCAGGCCCAGGCTCTGCTGAGCAACACACAAGGACGGCCGATGACTCTGCATAAGGCACAGTGTCATCTGTCTGTCTTGTGGGGGGGGTGGTGGGTGGTGAGGGTGACGCACAAGGGCTTGACGGCCTTGTAAGGTCAGACCAGGAACAGGCCAGCTGCCTCCACAGTGAGGTCCAAAGGTCACTCAGCTGCTAAAGCTTTGTGTAAATTCTGATGGGAAAAAAATCACGCAAACCACCCCCTCTGTAAAGCTCTGAAACCCTCCTGTCACGGACAAAACGGAAATAAAACGTTGATGAGAGCAGGGCAGCGGGCGCCGAGGGGTATGGCCGTCTGGACCGGGCTGCTCCTTCACTGCTGGGAAGGGAGATGTGGCAGGAATGTTCCCGTGCCCTAACTCCCTCCTACGCGGCGGTCCAGGGGGCCCGGCCAAGCCAGAGGTCCTCTGAGTGAGCTGCGGAGGCCCCCTAGAACCACTCCAGAGCACAGCTGCCTTTGCCGGGAATGTGCTGGCAGCTGGACTGGCTCACCACACCGCTGCGATTAATCAGGAAGTCCACCCGGTCAGAGGAGAAAACAAAGAGATTGGGGGGCGGGCAAGGGCTTGTACCTCCCAAAAGTGTGAGGAGTTCACGCAGCGGTTGATGGCGCAGAGGGGAGGCCCAGGGTCCAGGGTCTGGTTTGCACATTGAGAGAAGAGGAGAGGAGAGGAGGGGGGCGTCCATGTGCTCAGCCCCGGATCACATGTGCGGATTGGAGAAAGGGCTTTGACTCTCATGGTGTCAGTGGACGGGGGAGGGTCCAGTGACCGGAGAGGGTCCTCACACACACACACACACACACACAACCCCCCCGGCATTCCGAGGTGATGACATCACTGTCAGGAGATGGCAGCGCCTCTTGTTTTCTCTCTTACCCCCCCCATGCACTTCCTGTCCCGTGATGTCACTGCATCTGGTTTTCAGAACTTGAGCTGTCTGGAGTCTCTCCACAGCCTCTACAGAAACGCTAATGGGCGAGGACTGGCTTGCCATGTGCATCCCAGACCACTTCAGTGGTCGGCCAGCCCACCTGTGCTGGACTTTTAACTCTTCGAGAACTGGAACATTTGTGCACAGTGGAGTCTTGTGTGTGTGTGTGTGGGAGTCCCCACTGTAATACTCAGCAATGCTCATGGCAGCCTTTGATTGTAATGAGTGATAAGAAGAGACTAGGAATGATGACAAGAATGCAGCTGCCAATCTGAGTGGAGGGACCTCATCCGACTTGACATTACAATCTTACTCCACTCCATGAGTCTGCAGGTCCCATGTAAAGAAGACATCTGGCCAGTGTGGTTATCACATGGGACTCTGAAACCCATGGGCACAATGGCCATGCCGATGCTGACCAAGCAGCGACACTGCAGTCTCTCTGTGTGCCACGGGCAGCCTTCAGCCTGTCCAGACTGCTTAAGCCACCCAACATCTAAAGATAGCAGAAGGCCCAGGGTGGCTGCTATCTGTGCTTGATTTCCCTCCTGTCAGGGTTGGACACGATCCAGGAGCCTGCCCACCATTGGTGGCCACTGCCGGTACCTCCATCATCTGGAGACCTGCTCACTGCAGGCAGTTTTGTCTTGACAAGTAACAAATAATGAGGAGGAAAGTCAAATCTTCACAATGGACACGGTGAGCATACGGGTGCTGTCTCATAATGTCCTGCTTACTGCCAATACTGATGCTCTGTGTAAGAGAGGTCAGAGCCGACTATACTTCCTTAGAAGGCAGGCCTCCTTCAACATCTGCAATAAGATGCTGTAGCTGTTCTACCAGACGGTTGTGGCGAGTGCCCTCTTCTACGCGGTGGTGTGCTGGGGAGGCAGCATAAAGAAGAAGGACGCCTCACGCCCTGACAAACTTGTTAGGAAGGCAGGCTCTATTGTAGGAATGAAGCTGGACAGTTTAACATCCGTGGCAGAGTGACAGGCGCTGAGCAGGGTCCCGTCAATCATGGAGAATCCACTGAACAAGATCATCTCCAGACAGAGGAGCAGCTTCAGTGACAGACTGAGGTGATCGTTCCTCCCCCACACTTTGCGACTCTTCAGTTCCACCCGGTGGGGTAAACGTTAATATTATATACAGTACAGTTATTGTCTCTTTTACCTGCAGTTTTATTACTCTTTAATTTAAATATTGTTGCTGCTGCTGCAGTATGTGAATTCACCTTAGGAATAATGAAGTATCTATCTATCTATCTATCAACGCCCTGCTCTCAATGTCTGCCAGGACTGTATGTGCGATTGATGCAACTTGATGAATTTAAAAAAAAAAAAAAAATCAAATCAGATTATACAACCACATTTTTTCTACATTATTATCGAATCTAAAACGTACTTTTTAACTCAGTTGAACTTGACAGAGGTTATCCCAGTAGGATGACCTGATAAAACGTCGGCGACCCGGCAAGCGGACGGACTGAAAGTGGCACTGGTGTGGCGTTTGCCGTTTTGTCCCCTCGCTGCCAGCCGTCGGTCCAGATGACCCTAACCTGACTGTTAGACTTGAGTGCCGAGCGATGGCCGAAGCGGTTTAGGAGGCCATTGGTTAAAGTCAAGGGGGCTCAGACCCTTTAGGTTGGTTGGACATGCAGATCTGAGCACTTCTCTTACCTTTGGAGTTTTAGGTGACACTTGGATATAGGAGGGCACCCCGTCGATCACATCTAAAACAAAGGGCAGCCGTGGACCCAGCAGTGACGGGGGTGTGATGCATCGAGCCCCCCACCCCCCATTAGCAGCTCCTGCCCCTCATTTTGTGGGTCTCCTGGCCACGGAGCAAAGCGGGGCTGAAAATCCAAATGCAGCTCCAGTTGTGCGGGGGTGGCCGGTCATTAAAAATCCAGCAGGCTCCCCTGCCAGCTGGACCGCTTGCTCCATTTTCCGCCCCCCTGTCCCAGCGGACGCAGGTCCTTCTCCTTTTCCCTCGCACGTCATTTCATCAAAGAATGTGCAGCACGTCTGCCAAAGCGCCAGCTTTCGTTCAGCTGATTGAATATCAAGGCAAACAAAACGGTGCTTAAGGACGGAGCGATCGGCCAAAAAGAATCGAGCAGAAGCCCACCAACCTCAGGCTTGGGCAAAGCTGCCCCCTGGAGCGCTCGGGCCTTCCACGTGGACATGGCCCTCAAGTTCACAAGAGGTTTGATGACCAGCAAATGGTCTAAAACCGCGAAAGCGCTGGGCCGAGAATAAATGGCTGGTCAGGAGGAGGCCTCAGCCTCTGAGGTTGGGAGGCACGTCAGTAATTAAGAGCACCGGTGCCAAGAGGATTAGAGCTTTGTAATTGTGTGGCACAAGCTGCCAGAGGCGGAGAGCCAGTGGTCGATATGGTCAGTGCAGCCTGGGCCTCACGGACGGCACAAAGCTGATGGGCAGAAAGAAGAGCAGGGATGACCAGTAAAAGGTGAAAGGCACTATATGGCTGAAGGTGGGCTTGCTTGTCCGTTGTAATAGACAGAGCATCTGAGGCTTTCTTGACCAGCTGTGCCCATGCTATCTGGTATGGCGTTATGCTTACTGCCACCGCCAAGTCGAGCTGTGATGCCAGTTCACTTCAGGGCTCGCTTGTGAACACAGATGCTCTCATGCCATGTGAAGGTGCCTTAAGAGAAAAGGAGAGTAAGTGAATGTGCCAGTCTGGTCAATCGTGTATAGCGCCCATCACAATTCAGTTGATGAATGCCCTGCGTGGTGGTGTTCTTCCAACGTTTATGCCAGACGGGTCCCACCAATGTGACACAGCGAGTGACCCCATCAGTTGAGAGGGTTTATGCTCTTGGTGTCTCTCTGTGGGTCTTCTCAAGTCAACTGGCATCTGGTATGGGTGGCGAGTCTGCACTGCTGTGGACTGGCCTCCTGTCCTGGGTTGGTGTTGATATGCTTGGCAGCCTGCAACCCTGAATTGGACAAAGTGGGGACAGAAAATGAACTTGAACCTCATGCCACTGATCATCAGCTTCTCCTGAATTTGAACTTTTCTTAGTTTATGGCATAAACCAGGGTGTACTCTGCCATTGGCATCCCACATGTTCTGCCAGTTGTTGGCATAAGGGAGGTCTGCATAAATGGGGTAAGGATGATTGGACCCTTTGGACCGAGAGTCACAGGGTGGTCTAGCAGTCCGTGCTCTGACTTTCTACATCAGCTTTACAGGCGGAGGATCAGGGAGTGATGGGCATCACTACAAGGTTTGGGGGGACCGGGGTGGGGGACCTTGTATGATGAGCATCACTCCATTTTGGGGGTAATCATGTGACAAGCATCATCGCACTGAGTGGGACCCTCCTGGGACAAGCTTCATTACATTATTACGCTAGGGGGTCCTCACATGACAAGGCTCAGTACATCGGGTGGTCTCATATGATGGGGGCCTCACATGTTATGAGTATCATTACACTTGTTGGGGTCCTCACATATGAAAGACATCACTACATGAGGCATGTGAGCCCTTCAAGTGATGAGCACCACTACATGGGGAGCCCCCCACATGACGGGCATCGCTGGAGGTGCTCACATGGACACCCAGCCGTCATTTGCCCAATCAGAAGTCACAGATTGGTTTAGACGCACATCACAAAGTGACAGCAAGACCCCAGATGAAGCAGCAGTGAGGTGGGCTACAAACGACAGATCCGGCAGTAGGGTGTGAGGGGTTCAGTCTGGCAGACTTTTTAAAATCAAATTCATGAAGGTAAAATGTAGATGGTGGCTCTTTTAGAAGAATGCATGTCCCCTCTGCTGTGATGAATAATAATAACGGCCCACCGTCCCCCCAAACCCACTTCATGCGGAGGTAGGATGAGCTGCCGATGGCAAAACGAACAACAAACCTGACTGATCTGAGCTAAATAAGTGAAGACGTTAACTAGCAGCCGCCACACCGCGTTGATATGGTTGTTGTAGAGCATTGTGGTTAGCGGAGTTCTTCTTGCCAGTTGTGTTGAGGTGTTTCATTGTGTTTGCTGCGCTGCTCTCGTTTTCATTCAGTTGTCTTCTGTTATGTTTGAAGAAAAAAAAATGAGGCAGTGAAGGACTTGACCCCTGGGTGCTGTGGCTGGGAGGAATGCTTGAATTTAAAAATATAACATCATTGGATACGAACTTACTGTATACGGAGGACTGATATTTGGAGACTTGCAACGTTCATCGTATTCTTTGAGTTTCCAAAAAAAAAAAAAGTCTACTTCTGATCCTGGTGAGAGTTTCCTCCAAATCTGAGCCGGCGTGTTTGTGACTGACTGGTAACCCGACCCGGACAGGCAGCAGCAGCCATCCTGGCGTGGCTTGCTGGGCCGATGTCTGAGCCTCCATATTCGCTGATCCCGAGGCTCCTCCATTCTACACATAAGCCATTTCTGTCTGTGGAAAACGCAAGTCCACCCTTTGGCTCCGTTGCCCCCTCAAGTCCAGCATTCTTTGACTTTCACTGGGAGAATGCAGAATTCTTTCAGTGGTCCAGTGTTTTGGGGGGCATCTTGTATGCACGGCCAGTTTTAATTCTCTGACAGCATCTCAATGGGGTTCAGATCTGGACTTTGACGTGGCCCTTCCAAAGCCCTCTGTTTCTTTCTGTGCAGCGATTTTCTGGTGGATTTAGGATCACAGTCACGTCACAAGGAGTTGAGCTTCATACTTCTGATAGAGGGTCTCATATTACGTACTTTGACAAGAGCTACCTGGTGGTCCCATGATGTCATTCTGAGGGTCTTAGAGGCTTTCATCAGCATCTTGTGTTCTGCTCTCGGGCTGAATTTGCTGAGGCGCCCTGGGTATTTGGAATCTTCTGTACTTGTAGACGATCTTCTGGTCAGTGGAATGGTTCATTTTCAGTTGTTTGGAAATCTTTAATTCCTTCACAGACTTGTAGGCATCTAGAACCTTCTTTCTGAAGACCTCAATGAGCTCCTCAAATCCAGGCATGGTGATAACACACACTTCAACACCAAGCTCCGTGTCTGAGGTTTAAATGCGACAGTCAGACAAGATCCCCTCTAATGGTGGTCTGACCAGGTGCTCCTGATTCTAATCTGAGGTGTTTCAGGAAGTCATAAATGTAGGGGGCACTTTTCTCACATGAGAAGATTGCGTTTTTTTTTTAGAACTTTAGAAAAATGAGACAAAAACAGGCCATTCAGCCCAATAAAGCTCACCAGTCCTAGACACTTATTTCTTCTGAAATAACATCAAGTCGAGTTTTGAATGTCCCTAACGTCTTACTGTCTACCACACTACTTGGTAGCTTATTCCAAGTGTCTATCGTTCTTTGTGTGAAGAAAAACTTCTTAATGCTTGTGCGAAATTTACCCTTAAGTTTCCAACTGTGTCCCCGTGTTCTTGATGAACTCATTTTAAGATAACAGTCTTGATCCACTGCACTAATTCCCTTCATAATTTTAAACACTCCACTCATGTCACCTCTTAATCTTCTTTTGTTTAAACTGTAAAGGCTCAGCTCTTTTAATCTTTCCTCATAATTCAACCCCTGTAGACCTGGAATCAGCCTAGTCGCTCTTCTCTGGACCTTTTCTAGCACTGCTATGTCCTTTTTGTAGCCTGGACACCAAAACTGCACACAGTACTCAAGATGAGGCTTCACCAGTGTGTTATAAAGATTGAGCAGAACCTTCTTGGACTTGTACTCCACAGATCGTGGTGCTATATAACCTAACATTCTGTTAGCCTTCTTAATGTCTTCTGAACACTGTCTTGAAGTCGATAGCTTAGAGTCCACTAGGACTCCTAAATCCTTCTCATAAGGCGTACTCTCGATTTTCCGACCGCCAATTGTGTATTCAAACCTAATATTTTTACTTCCTATGTGTGATACTTTACATTTACTGACATTAAATGTCATCTGCCACAAATCTGCCCAAGCCTGTATGCTATCCAAGTCCTTCTGTAATGATATAATGGATTACAAATTATCTGCTAATCCACCTATCTTGGTATCATCTGCAAACTTAACCAGCTTGTTACTTATATTCCTATCTAAATCATTCATATACAGTATATTAAAAATAGCAGCGGCCCTAGCTCTGACCCCTGTGGAGCACCACTCTTAACATCGGCCAGTTCTGATGAGGTTCCTCCACCATCACCCTCTGCTTCCTGTGTCTGAGCCAATTCTGCACCCATCTAAAAAATCACCCTGAACTCTCACTTCTTTTATCTTGATGCCCAACCTCTCATGTGGCACTTCATCAAATGCTTTCTGAAAGTCCAGATAAATAATATCATTTGCTCCACTTTGATCGTATGCTTTTGTTGCAACCTCTTAGAATTCCAACATTTAAGTAAAACACGACCTCTCTCTTCTGAACCCATGCTGACTGTTCAGAATAACTCCTGTCCTTGCCATGTGTTGCTCAATCTTATCCTTAATAATTCATTTCATTAATTTTCTTGTGATGCTTGTTAAGCTTACTGGCCTAGAGTTGCTTGGATCTGCTCAGTCACAATTTTTATATAATGCGATGATATTTGCCATTTCCAGTCCTTCAGAATCTCTCCAGTGCGCAGTGACTTCCTAAAAATATGTGTCAAGGGTTTACATTTATACATATTTTTATTTAAGTTATACCACAGACATGTAGAGGTGGCACAGTGTTTGATGGATCATCTTTATTTACGTATATTGTCTGGTAGCCCACCTCTAAACAGTTAAGAGCACAGCTAGTCAGCTTTGATTTGCATGGCCTTTAATAGGACTGTGATGTAAATGTGCATAAGCGTCATAATCAAAGTGTTCTGCCTGTCCTTCCATCCCGCTTCTTGCCTCCCATCTTCCAGGCAACCACCAGTTATAATTCATTCAAACGCAAATGGTGGGTACTGTGGCACTGCCCTGGAGTTCTGGGTTCACAACTGACCCCATCTTCACATCCAGCAATGCGCGTGTTGGCTCGACCGGCGACTCAGACCTGGCCTTGCAATGAAGTTGTTATCCCTGCCATGCCCTCTAACTGAAAGAGTGGACTCTGAACATAAGACACCAAGTATGACCCCCAAACTGCACCTAGTGCCCCTCTCAGCATGTCCAAAACTCCAGGGGTGGAGTCCGATCTGCTCCTGTGTCCCACCACAGAGGGTGGGTGGGGTTACTCATTTTATCGAGGGGTCCGTCACGTTTTTTCTTTCATCAATAAACTGCCCAGAATGGATTTAATTTCTGACAACAATCACAATGGCCGGCCGTGTCAGAGTGGTGTCACCAGGTAGGCCACCAAACAGCCTCAATGAGTTGGCTTGCTGTACCTCTCCAGTGGGCAGAGTTTAACCTCATCCAGCTCCACCCCTGGATTTGTGCTTTTAGATAGATAGATAGATAGATAGATAGATACTTTTTACTGTGTGGAGCTTCTCCCTTTCATTTTCTCACTGCGTATCCTTCCATCCATGATCACTGGATTACTTCCATTCACCGTCCATTGGTGTGTAACAGCTGAGCCACACAATATGGAGCAGCGTTTACAGGAGACAAGGGGGTACAGGGATGTAAACGAGATGAATACACAGTCCAGCTTCATTGATAAAAATCAAATACAAGTGAGTGGACAGCAAGTCAGAGGAACCCACGCAAAGTCCCCAGAGACGCTCAAAAACCTTTCTTGGAGTATGCTCTGCTTGTTTGGTCATTCCTTAAAAACACCCCAAAAGCGGCCAAACGGCCAAGGAACCAGGAAGTCATCTATTCTTCCATTTTCTAGCTCAGAACAGGCTAAGTGAGGTGCAGCTGGAGCCCATCCAAGAAGGACCAGGGTGGCCGTCTATCAGAGGACAGCACGGGTCAAAGGCGTCAAATGACGTAACGTTTGCAACGAGACCTCCTTGCATTCCTCAGTCGTTGAAGATATTTGAGGTGTCCTGCCAGCAGCACTGGACACAGACGGCCTAAGGGTCCTCCTTTATAAAGCGCTTGTGACTTCTCATTTTAAAAGAAAACCTGCAACTCTCACCCATGTGTACGCACCATTTCAGAGAAACTAAGAAACGAGGACTCCCTCGATCAAGCAGGGGAGAGCAGTCAAAGCAGCCAAGTGTTATGAACCGTAGCACCGAGCCCTCATTATCGTGTGTGCTGACACGGCAAACCTGTCACACCTCAACACGATGAATATGACGCACAGACTTATTTCACTTTAAGAGGGTCAATGCTGTGTATTTCCAATAAAGAACTTCTTATGCTTTTTTATTTAATCTGTGAACTGCTGACAGGTCAGGAATATCTCAGCTCAGCTCTGCTCCATCATGCCTGCTGTGGTGGAAACTTTTAACCAACCAGTGAGGCGCTACGTCCAGTTTTTGAGTGCACTTACTTAACACATTGCATTTTTTTTTTTTTTTTGTCAGTATTAATAGGCATTTCTTAGCATTGTCTGGTTCTCCTAATATGACTGGAGCAGTTTACAGCACTTACATTGCAGTAAGGGCATCTACTGAGAATGAAGCTGCTTCTCTTAACAGTAAGCTGTGACAGGAGGAGACTCATAAACATGACGTCCGGTGGACTTGAGTCAACCTGTGATACATTTATTTTGTGGCACAGTAGCTTTGGCAGACGTGAAGATGATGTGGGTGCTTCATATTGCCTTACTATTCATTGAAACAGCAATGACATCATCACAGGTGCCCGGTGACAGTGAATACCTGCTCATACGCAGAGGAGCCACACAGGAGAGGAGGGTCAAACTACAGCCGGCAATACCGATGCCATGAGTCAGGTAATGCCCACAACGCCCGTTAACTAAGATAACCCTCTTATATGTTAGCCATGGTGTAATGGGGCCCTGATGTTAAGTATAGTCTAATGCGATGGCTGTTCCGTGATGTGCGGGCATTACACGACCGACCTCACAGGTACTGCGGTCTGCGGTCACAGAGCGCGGCCAGTTAATCCTGAAGGCGTGTGGCGGGGACTCGACACGTCAGCAGGGAGAGGTTGCTGTATCGGCCAATGACGTTCTGCAGCAAATGATTGCCTATGTATGAGGCTGATTAGCATGCTCCTTATATGGATGTTTCAGACCGGCGTTACACGTGCGTTCCCGTAAGCATTTTAAAAAGATGAGTGCGCTTTATAAAGCGCAAATTGCGTGGTCGAGTCGGTACGCCCGCTTTTGTAAATCTTTTTTTTTTTTTTGGCGTGTACATATTTTCACACTCGAGTCCAGGCAATGTTTTATAAATGAGAAACCTGTCCAGTACGGACAGTCGCACTAACGGAGACCAAACTGGGCCGGTCAATCTGCCTGACCTGCGCATCTCTTAAGATTAACGGAAAGATCGATTGAACTTTATTTGTTCAAAGCGAAAAATGTAGCCAGTTACAGAAGCTCAATGGACAAACAAATGCAAAAACACAGCAGAATTACCAAAAAAAAAGAAAAGAAAAGAAAAGAAAGAAGACGTCAGTCAAGACAAAGCGCCGCCCGGCAGGCCCGAGGTCCAAGCAAACGATCCAGCCGCCTCGTCAAAGCGACTCCCCATTTCATTAGCGGACTCCGCCGCCGGCTCTTCACATCGTCCGGAGTGGCCGGCTGTCTGAGTGGCCCCAAGCATTGTTTTACCTTTCCGTTATTTCGGGGCGGACTGACGGCGTTTACAGTCGTGTGAACCGCTCCGCCATGGCCACCTTTGTCAATTTATCCGCCCGCCGCCCCCTCCTTTCTTCACCAAAGACACTTGTGCTCAGGGGTCATCCAGCCCACCTTTCCTGGCCGCATTGGAACTGTGAGAAACTAGGAAGTGAAACATACAAAAGTTTGTAATATTATATAAAAAAGGAGAAGAAGAAGAGTCCGGGAGTACTTAACGGAAAAGTCCGGGCTGCGGGTCGAGTGGTCACCCTGCTTCGGCTGTGTAAGGATTTGATAAAAACTGCGGTGAGTAAAAACGGAAAAAAGACGGCGTGCGACCAGCCAGCCAGACACACATACATGACTTTGGCAGACGACCGTCGCACACACCTCTAGTGACATCACAGCGGCCAGCAGGCCCAGGTCACCTCAGGGTGTCACACAGACAGACAGACAGACAGACAGACACGCGCGTGGACTTTACAGACCTCAGACTGACCAACCCAAGTCATCTTCTGAGGGTCCAAACGCTTGAGTCTGGGGTCTTAGTCAGACTCTGACACACTGAAGTGACAAAAGTGAATGTCAACTTGAAACCCCATCGAGAGTAAAACGCGCAGACACACTCGGACACACTCGCCATGTCACTCCAACTTCATTACGAAGCCAGTCAGAGCTGCACGTTTGATTAACGGCTCGTGTCCACGAACTTGTTGCTCACCTTTGTCATTCCTCCCTGCTGCCATTGAATATCAACTACACCTTCAAAGAGCACCACAGCGAGAAACGGGAAAGACGCGAAAGCAGGCGGCCACCATTGTCCACACCGACCTTCAGTGACTTCATGGCGGCAGACCGAGTGAGTTCGCTAGGCGCCCCTGACCAGCATGCGTGTCGATTCCTTTGATTTTTTTGAAAAGCAGGACTTAAAGAGACCATTTTATATACAACTGCAGGGAGTCTTCACTAAATAAATAGACATGCACTCGATAAAGGCGCTATATAGAAACATCAATAGGCAGGGCCTAAATAGCACTGACTGATTGATTGACAGGTAGATATGAAAGACCCCATATTACAGATCAAGGCGCTATATGAGCCATACACAGGCATGGTGATGAAGGACTCTGTATGGTAGATGGCTATGAAAGGCACTATATAACATAACATTAACAGGAAATGCAGTGACAGTCACAGCAGTAAGCATCCATCCATCCATTATCCAACCCGCTATATCCTAACACAGGGTCATGGGGGTCTGCTGGAGCCAATCCCAGCCAACACAGGGTTCAAGGCAGGAAACAAACCCCGGGCAGAGTGCCAGCCCACCGCAGGGCACACACACACACACACACACCAAGTGCACACCAAGCACACACTAGGGACAATTTCGGATCATCGATGCACCTAACCAGCATGTCTTTGGACTGTGGGAGAAAACCCACGCAGACACGAGGAGAACATGCAAACTCCACGCAGGGAGGACCCGGGAAGCGAACAGTAAATATTCACTACGTGTGAAATGCACTACAGTATGTAGATAGATGCCGTGTCATAGACGGATATGAAGGATGCCATACATGATAAATCTGAAAGGCACTACATTACCTAGACTGACATGAAATGCTGTACATTAGCAGTTCGAAATTATTAGACAAGAAATGCACTGTATAGATAGATAGATATGAAAGGCACTATATAATAGATAGATAGATGAAAGGGACTATATACACACACTCGCCTAAAGGATTATTAGGACCACCATACTAATACGGTGTCTGACCCCCTTTCGCCTTCAGAACTGCCTTAATTCTATGTGGCATTGATTCAACAAGGTGCTGAAAGCATTCTTTAGAAATGTTGGCCCATATTGATAGGATAGTTGATGGAGATTTGTGGGATGCACATCCAGGGCACGAAGCTCCCGTTCCACCACATCCCAAAGATGCTCTATTGGGTTGAGATCTGGTGACTGTGGGGGCCATTTTAGTACAGTGAACTCATTGTCATGTTCAAGAAACCAATTTGAAATGATTCGAGCTTTGTGACATGGTGCATTATCCTGCTGGAAGTAGCCATCAGAGGATGGGTACATGGTGGTCATGATGCCCAATTGGCACTAAGGTGTGCCAAGAAAACATCCCCCACACCATTACACCACCACCACCAGCCTGCACAGTGGTAACAAGGCATGATGGATCCATGTTCTCATTCTGTTTATGCCAAATTCTGACTCTACCATTTGAATGTCTCAGCAGAAATCGAGACTCATCAGACCAGGCAACATCTTTCCAGTCTTCAACTGTCCAATTTTGTTGAGCTCGTGCAAATTGTAGCCTCTTTTTCCTATTTGTAGTGGAGATGAGTGGTACCCGGTGGGGTCTTCTGCTGTTGTAGCCCATCCGCCTCAAGGTTGTGCGTGTTGTCGCTTCACAAATGCTTTGCTGCATACCTCGGTTGTAACGAGTGGTTATTTCAGTCAAAGTTGCTCTTCTATCAGCTTGTATCAGTCGGCCCATTCTCCTCTGACCTCTAGCATCAACAAGGCATTTTCGCCCACAGGACTGCCGCATACTGGATGTTTTTCCCTTTTCACACCATTCTTTGTAAACCCTAGAAATGGTTGTGCGTGAAAATCCCAGTAACTGAGCAGATTGTGAAATACTCAGACCGGCCCGTCTGGCACCAACAACCATGCCACGCTCAAAATTGCTTAAATCACCTTTCTTTCCCATTTCTGACATTCAGTTTGGAGTTCAGGAGATTGTCTTGACCAGGACCACACCCCTAAATGCATTGAAGTAACTGCCATGTGATTGGTTGATTAGATAATTGCATTAATGAGAAACTGAACAGGTGTTCCTAATAATCATTTAGGTGAGTGTATATATATATATAGATAGATAGATGAAAGGGACTATATAATAGATAGACACTAAATAACTGATTGATTGATTGATTGATTGATGGATATGAAGGACACTGTAAGGTGACTTCACAAAGTGTTCGGACCCCTTCACCTTTCATTCATGTTGCTGTCTTGTGCTAAAATCATTTCAATTTGTTGTTTCCCCACATCAAGCAACACTCGATACCCCAGAATGACAAAAGCAAACTCAGGATTTTAGAAATGTTTGCAAATCTTTTAAAATTGAGAAACTGACCCCAGCATTCAGACCCCTTTCTCTGTACTTCATTGAAGCCCCTTTGGCAGCATCCTGGGGACTCCTTAGCATTCATGCATCATGGGGTTTCCTGCCATTCTTCTCTTGCAGGTCTTCTCCAGCTCTGTCAGGTTGGATGGAGATTGTCGGAGGGCAGCTCTCTTTAGGTCTCTCCAGAGATGTTCAAGTCCAGACTCTGGCCAGGCCGCTCAAGGACACACACAAGGATGTTCCTAAGCTATTCCTGTGGTGTCTTTGCTTTGTACTTAGGGTCATTATTCTGTTGGAGGGAAACATTCTAGAACAGGTTTCCATCAAGGATTTCGCTGAACTTTGCCCAGTTCAGCTTTCCCATAATGCCAACTAGCCCCCCACAGCATGAGCTGCCAGCACTAAGCTTCAGCCCTGGACTGGTATTGTGCAGGTGGTGAGCGGTGTCTGCTTTCTCCCAGCATGGCACTTGAAGCTGAGGCCAAAGGGTTCAATCTCAAGTTTCATCGGACCAGAGAATCTTGTTTCTCACAGTCTGAGGTCCTTTAGGTGCCTTCTTGCAAACTCCACAGGAGTTTCAATGAGTCTTTTACTGAGGAGAGGCTTCTGTCTGGCCACCCTTTCATCAAGCCAGGGTCGGTGGAGTGTTGCAGTGGTGGTCGTCCTTCTGGAAGACAAGCTCCAGCCAGAGTGACCATCAGGTTCTCCCATAACTGCTGCCTTGCCAGCCCGAGGAAGAGATGTGGTTGTTCCAAATTTCCTCCATTTTGGAATTATGGAGTCCACGGTGCTCTTGGGAACCTTCATTGCTGCAGGAATATGTAACTGTAGGCCACCCCAAATCTGGCACTCGCCACACTTCTGTCCTTTGACCTCCTGGCTTGTTTTTGCTCTGATAAACCAAATCAGCTGTGGGGCCTTCTATAGACAGCTGTGTGTCTGACCTGTCAGGTCCAGTCAGGGGCATTGACCACAGGTGGACTCCAAACAAGGTGTTCAAACGGTGATCAGGAGAGTGGGGTGCACCTGAGCCAAATGCCAAGTGTCATAGCAAAGGGTCTGAATGCTGGTGACAATGTGATATTACAGTTTTCAAATGTATTCAATTTGCCAGAACTTTCTACAATGCTGTTTTTGCTTTGTCATTTGGGAGTATTGAGTGTTGCTTGATGTGAAGGAAAAATTAATTTGAAATGATTTTAGCACAAGGCTGCAACATAACAACATGTGAAAAAAGAGAAGGCGCTGTAACTGATAAGTGGGGACGAAAGGCGCCATATTGCATAGATTGATATGGAATGCAGTGTATTAGACAGACGTGTAAGGCACCTCATCAGACCCCAGTTATGAAAGGCGCTATATGAAACAGGAACACTGATTCTCAGATATAAGCATTGGCCCCGTGGCTGCTGGGTCTTCAGACGTTTGTATTCCGTATTGTAGGAGTGCTGGCCTCGGGCATGGGAAAGGCGCCATATAAATAAAGTGGAAGATCATCATCATCATCTTCACTGAATGTCTGCCCGCTCTTCACCTCACACAATGGCGCCTTCTCCGGCCATCACCAACTCCAGCCCTGACCTGACCTTGTGGCGAGTGGATGGATGTGCTGGGCACCGGAAGTCACCGCCTGGCCGCTTGTCCCGCGCCTTTCACCCTGCGATGCCCTTTGCTGTTTTGCAGGACGACGCGGCACAATCTGTGAAGGTTTGCCAGGTCCTTACAGCGCCTTCTTCTGCCAGCCTGTGGACCCCACGTCGCCGTGCTGTGGTCAGTCGTCCTGTTCGAGAGGCAGCGGAGCAAACAGATTTATTTATCTAACTGGGATATGGGCGTCGTGCCAGGGAGGTGAAGGCCACGCAGACATCCGCCACGCAGCGCGGCCTCGTCTGGACGGTGCTGAGGTGCTCGGCCTGCGCCGCGGGCTTCCCTGCGCAGATTACGCCGAGGTCGCATCTCGCTGTTTATTTTTGTAACTGCACTTCTATTATTACGGCTGCTATTTTAGTCCCCTTTTCAGTGTTATCAAGAGAAAGGCCCTTCTGTAAATAATATTCACAACTTCCAATAGGTAACGTGTCGCTCCAGGAAAGTTCACTGTGATTCCTATCGCTTTATTAACTCGGCTATATTATTATTAGTGGAGATCATTTATTAAAAAAATGGCTAAGGTGAAGTAATAACATTGTCTGTGTATGCTTATTTTAAACAGATGTCTGAGCTTACGCTGCCAAGAAACTGTTGGTTTCCGGTAATTCATCCTCTCTCATATACACTGGATAATATAGCTCTGGGAAACTATAGATGGAGTCCGACTCGGAGTTTATCTCCACCACCTCGATGACGGACACCGGCCCTCCACGCTGCACGGACAGTGGGCTCAATGGTTTGCACTCATCCCACCGGTGCTCCTGTCCGTGGCGTGTTCAAAAGGACCAGGTGAAGGTGCCAAAGTGGACGCTTTAGATTTGGCTGGCAGACGTACGTGCAGCTACCTGTCCATGGACGACATGTGGATAAAGCTTGAGCTGAGGTGGGCTCCTGCCATGGAAGCAACACGTTGTGCCAGTTCTGTGCCATCCATATAGCTAGAAAATCATAAATGGGTGCCTTCATTTGCCACCAGCTGAGCCTCTTGGGGCGACTTACTAATGCCAACACACCAATGAGCACTGGCCTTATGACAAGCATGGGGGCGTGGTTTTACGATGAAAAGCATGGGGCGTGGTCTTGTGATGACATACGTAGGGGCGTGGCCATCAGCCAGTCAGGTATCCTGACTTAGTGGACAGGCATCCCTACTTGAGGCAGATAACCACTGGGAGGGGGGCTTCGCAGTCTGTAGGTCCCTGATATATTGTGCCCAAGCCCCTGCTCTCTGTGTTTGTCCTATTTCATTAAGTATCCTGATCACTGATTCCCATCTCCACTTTTGACGTTACATGGTGGATTGATGCTCAAGGGGCCCCCTGCTCATCATTTTTTTTACTTGAGTAGTCTCAGAAAGACTGTGCATAAAAATCATAGAGGGGACTAAGACCCTCATCTCTTCCAGTCCTAAGGATGCTCCCTGGTGTTAAAGGGTCTATCGCACTTATAGTCACAATGGGCAGGCAGTTGTCACTGCCAGCAGGGAGGAGCGTGGTGCTGGGGACGGAGTTAAACCTTTGTCATGCCCCACTCCACAA
Source organism: Polypterus senegalus (assembly GCF_016835505.1). Classification (NCBI taxonomy): domain Eukaryota; kingdom Metazoa; phylum Chordata; class Cladistia; order Polypteriformes; family Polypteridae; genus Polypterus; species Polypterus senegalus. The sequence goes on from NC_053159.1 coordinate 130,468,692, forward strand.
GCCACAGCCGGACCCCCCAAGTATCTTGAGCTGACTTAAAAGGCAGTTGTCATTATTTGAGTCACGTTACCCTCGCACAACCCTAATCTCATCTGTAGTGTGACCAGGCGGCGCTCGATGCTATTTGGTGCCCATTGGAGTGAAGCTTCAGTTCGGAGGCTCCAGACTGCAGAGAGACCACAAGAGGAGTTGTTAGAATCCCAAGGGCATTGAGAGACATTCTCAGGTGGGTCTGTTAGGGCCAGGGCTGGACTTCTTCATTTATTAAAGAAATATCTTCCCCTAGCCTGACATGGCCTGGCACCTTATGCTAGCAGAGAGGGGCTTCAAGCTCTGGACAAAGCAGGTTCGAAAATGACACGACCCCACATCTCCTCCTAGCTTCATGTTTTATTGCTACAGGTGGCGAAATGGAGGGCACAGCAAACGGGCTTCTTTTGCTCACAGACTGCCAGTGTGGGCCCCTCACGTGCGTTTGGACACGGACACGCGCACACCTTTCTCCAGCTGCTTCTAACCAGCGTTTCCCTTGACCTTGAGCTCACAGCCATGTTTCCTGTTGTCGTTTCTCAGGCGGCTTGAAGGCGACAGGCGCAGCTGACAGACAGACAGACATGTCAGTCCTTAGTGCCACCGCAAATTTCTGCACTAAATTGTCGCCAAGTGTGTGGCTGCTGGCTGCCAGTCTTAATGTGCGCCGCCTCGGCGACACGTGTCACTGTCTGAAAGGCGCCTTATAACACGCTCTAAACGAATGCAAATCCTATTATGCGAGATTATCTAATGTTAAATTCCGCTCCGTACTTTTTATTTTGATATTGTATTGATTTTGAGACCCACTGCACGTCCAACCTACCTGGAAACGGGTCTCTCTCTGAACTGCTTTCTAAGGTTTCTTCCATTTTTTTCGGAGTTTTTCCCGGCCTTCTCAGAGAGTCAAGGCCCTGGGGGGCTGTCAAGAGGCAGGGCCTGTTAAAGCCCATTGCGGCACTTCTTGCGTGATTTTGGGCTATAGAAAGATAAATTGTATTGTATTGTATTATAACACGCGTGTGGAGGGGCCGGCAGAAGCGGGCGCTCCTCGAGACTTGGGGTCTTTCAAACTGCACGACTCCCACCGGCCGCCGCTCTCGAGGCTCCATACGAGAGTAGCGCCAGTCCGGTTTGTCGTTTGTGACGTACTGCTGGGCTGTGCAGCGGATCCGCAGGCTTTGCACTTCACGATTCCGTTCTGATCGCTAAATGAAACAGTTTAAAATTGTACTGTGTAGTATAAAGTGATTTGAAACGAGCCAGTAAACCAGTGGCGTGGGTTTGGCTTCAGAGCCTAGCCCCTCGATCTTTCCGTCCAGCATGTACAGGACCTATCGCGCCAAGCCCCTGATCTCAGACCGTCAGATGTTAATCAAACCCCTGATCAGAGTACATCTCAGTGCACGACTGCTACCCACCATCTTCAGTTTTTAAACGCGTGAGTGCGCGCGCGACACTCAAAAAGGTGGGTTAAGACCCCCGACTTGAAATGCCACGACAACAGGTCCCCGTTTGATTCACTCTGTGCCCATTATTAAGGGCGCTGAGAAGAAGCTGCGTGGTACAATCTGCGCGCACTCATTGGTCCTCCCGCTAGGGGGCGCGCATGTTTGCTGACAAAGCCCGGTCCGGCGGACTCGCATAGGCAGGTCTTCGATTCGCTGAAGTGCAGAGCCCGGGATTCAAAGAAATCAGGAAAGCCAGGAGCCGACCGGAGACGAGGGGCGAATCCGAGGACGCCGGCAAATGCGTAGCGGAACGTGGGCACAGACATGAATCCCAGGTGGGTGCGTCAACGAAGCAGCCCAGCTGTGGTCTCGGGTTCAAGGAGGCGCTACTTTGAATTTCCGATCGAACAAAGTGTGTGTTGGCAAATGCTTCAGTATTAACGATAACGCATTGGCTGACGAAGTGAGTGACATGCCGCTGGATTTAAATGGTTATTTAAAGAGAAGTGTCGTGATGAAAGCTTTATTGTTGTTATTATTGCGCCAAGTGCAATTCGGGACCCAGGTGGGTTTCTCTCAAGATCCCACGGCCATATCGGACTCGCGCTCTCGTGCGTTTCTATTTCTGCACATCGCGACTGGCCCTCGTTTAAGAGTGTCATGGGTGCGCACGGCCTGAGCGCTTCGGCTCCTCGTCGTCTCCGTGTCTTTGGCCGCTCAGTCGACAGAAAGATTTAATGCGAAATCAGACCCCCGTCCGCCCCTCCCCATTTCCGCTTTCTTTGGCAACTTCGCTCCACTTCACTTCAGGTGGAAAAGGAAAAGCAGAGAAGGTTAAGGAAAACACTCGAGCGGCCCCGATCCGCACACCGCGCGTCGCTCCACCTGCCTTCAATTACAAGTGCGGCATCTCCATTAGGGGGCCTGCGCCCGGGGGGAGAGAGGGAGAGGGGGCGGCAGCAGCTTAAGGTGGAGGTGGCAGGAGCTCCCCGAGTGTGTGAAGTGACAGTGAAGTCTTGTCAGGAGTGATCAGTAAAGCGGCTAATACACACACTTCGGGCACACCTCTCCTCCTCCTCATCATCATCAGTATTACTATTGGGCTGACACTTTGTTCCAAGGCGACTTGCAACATTTGAGATACAATTGGTTACATTTCTTTTGTTTGTCCAGCACTGGAAGGTGAAGTTACTTGCTCATGGTCACTCAAGGTTTTAGAAGTGGGATCCTCGTTCGAAATCCAAACCCCGAGGTCGCCCCCTACATAAGCAATGCTCAGTGTCCTCCGTACTCTGTACAGCGTGATGGACACCTGAAATTAGGGACAATCCATGGCCGCCAGTCTTTCTTTAGCACTTAACTGCCGTAATCACTTTGAACGTTTAAAGAATGGAAGGATGACTAAAGGACTGGCGACCATAGTCCTGCCTTGCCATAGATTGGGGTCCCATCCTGTGTTGGTCCTGCCTTGCACTTCATTCCGCTAGGTTATCCCCCCCTCCCCTCCCCTTAGAAATGACCAGGTGGGCTACGACAGGTTGTATTCAGATGGCCTCTCTGCTCGTTCGTTCGAGTCACTGAACTTGATATGCAGAAAGATAAGGAGTTCAACTGACAGACTTGACTTTCTGATGTTTCTGAGATTCTTTATCTGTCTACGCCTCTTTAGGTCACGGCTTTAATCGTGCGGATCTGCCGCAATAGGATCTTTTTGTCAACGTGCAGTTGAGATGCCTTCACTTAAACAAACCGGCAAAGAACAAGGTGACAGTGACGACACTCGAGGGGAAACGAGTGGCCGCGCCGTGCCTGGGGGAGCGTTTAGGTGAGAATCAGAGGGCAAATCGCGGCGACAACAAGAAAGAAGGCAAGAAAAATGAGGGGGTGAGAGAGTCCCAGGGCAGCAGAGGCTGAGAGAAAGCGAAAACGGAACAACCGCCAAGATAAAAGATGTCGCATGATACGATCTGCCAGTGATGTGTGTCACGGTACGCTTCCTCCTGTCCTCGTGCCTCGAGCGGCATCTCCCCAAGCATTCGGATTCCGCTCACTGCGGTCACCGTGGAAAGTGTTTGGTGATGGCGGGTGTCATGAACTTTGTTCTGCGGTGCATCCGCGATTTTCTGTTTTCCCCTCTCAGTTCATCGAGCAAGCGTTTCAGAGAATCTTACGACACTCGAAGAGTAAAGATTGCGGTCATCTTAGAAAGCCAAAGTAACACAATTATCATTTGAAAGAAAGAAAGAAAGAAAGAAAGAAAGAAAGAAAGGTACGGCGTTCACGATGATGTCAGTTTGAAGATGTCCCCATCATCTCGTTGATTTCTACTGAAATACACGCAGGTGACGGCATGCCACTGAAAGTGTCACTTTTGGGGTGGCCCGAGGGGAGTTGCCCGTTTTGATGGCGCCCTCTAGGGTTAAGCAGGTGCCCTCCTCCCTGCTCAGGGCTGTAGTTCGGATTGACCGGTCCGCCCATTCGTGCGCTCGGCTGCCTGTTGTCAGAAGTGAAGTCGAACTTCTTCTCTCAACTGAAACCTCAAGGCATGACGTGCAGAGGACTTCACCGTAAGTGCATTCTTATCTAAAAGCGCCTCAGCGTTACCGGTTTAATCCTACACAGCAATGACTGAGATATAAACGACCACGGCACGGCTGAGCAGCGTCTCCTCCTTCTCGTTCTCATTTATCTTATCACAATTTATTGATTGGCGGATTTACTTTTTTTAACAAGAAAGTCGGCCGATTGTATCTGTCAATCAAACCTTAAAGAATTAAAACAGCCCTAAGCAAAGGCGTGTGTGCCCACTGTCCTGGTGGGTCTAACGTTGGCTTCAAGGCGTACCCACTGCAGGATTTGTAAAAATCGGACACAAAGCCGACAGCCAAAGATGCTACATGAGAACTCGGCCATGCACGCCTGAGACCCTCGTGCTTGAATGGGTGCTGGGGGGCGCAGGTGACACATCTCTTCGTTTTTGAAGAATTCGCTTATTTTAAGTATTCACCATTTTGGGAGGTTTTACGTGCCTGCTAAAGCGGAAGCCAAATGAAACTATACTTTAAACATCAGCCGTTTACCTGCTGCTGCTGCTCTTTGATTTTCTTTCTTGTGTTGACCACAGAACTTTAAACAATAAATGACAAAGAAATGGAAGCCCCTCACGCTCATTTGACACCTTCACAGGCGACAGTGAAATGGGGGCAGAGAAGATGCTTTTCAAGAGAATACGTTCAGGAAATATTAATATATATATATATATATATATATATATATATATATATATATATATATATATATATATGTATGTATATGATGTATTATAACTAATTATTATAATACACTCAATGGCATGCGGCTCATTTCTGATCCCAGGGGGTCCGGACGCTTGAAGCTTTTATGTATTTGCATTCGAGGTCCCAAAAACCGCTATGACGTTTATAATTTTTAAACAACTCTTTCTGCCTACAATAGCTGGCTAAGTCCAGGTTTTGCTATGCTAGCCTATTGTACATTAAGTATGTCTGATTTTTCGACATATTGGGGGCCTTTTCAAATCGCAAGACCCCATTTCACATGCAAAGAACTCTTCTCAGAATTAAACGTTTTGCTTTTTTTTTTGCCAAGTAATGGCTTTATGAGGAACCACAGAAGCCGGTAAAATGCCGTTACAGAGTCGTTAATTTTAAGAGTGTACATCCTAAAACTCTGAAAATAAACATAGACACTTAAAAAAAAAGATAATGAAGATTTTTTCAGAAACAATTCTACCAGCTTCTTTCAATTATCGTATTAATCACCTTTCCCCGTCATATTGCAGTCATACCTGACTATAACATGGAGAGCCCAAAATATTTTAACATGAATGATTACTTGACACGTGTAAAAGAACCAGCGCGCAAAATAGTTATATGTGTCGCAGCTAAAGGCCGAAAGGTCGTAAAAAGAGAATTTAGAGGGCGCCTTCTCAAAGCCTAACGAGATTTAACGGTAATTACAGATTTACATTTTATATATGTGTACATGTATTGTGTGTGTTGTATATATATATATATATATATATATATATATATATATATATAAACACTTCAGAACCTCTGTTAACCGCCGGCTGAGTGTCTTGGGGCATGAAGCGCCCACCCTGATGCCGATGAGCTGAGCGGACCTGCGCGGTCCATCGTTGTCGGAGGACACCTGCGTATGCCCGTGAGTGTGTGTGCGTGAGCGCGCTCCGATGGGTTCAGAATGCCGAGGCTGAAGCGCTGAGCGCGCACCAGGCGCGTTCATGGCAGTGGCTTGCAGGAAACGGAGCGGCTGTCTCTTTAAGAAGCTGCGATGATGTGTGTAAAGTTCAAGTTGGGGTCACTCGAAGTTCCTGCCCTCGGTTTTACCTTTTAGTTTTAATATAGCCTGACATCACATGGGGCGCTAAAACACTTACTTCTCATAGAGGTCTCTTTATCTCTAGAACGGTTAGAGCTCCAATACAAAAATAGCTAAGGAAATTGCCAAAATAAAAAATCGAAGGAAACTGATGTTGGAGTCGGCACGTATTTTTTAGGAGGGGTGATAGTGAGAGAGAGAGAGAGAGAGAGAGAGAGAGAGAGAGAAGGGGGCGAGGGAGAGGAGAGAGAGAGAGAGAGCAATTAATAGCAAGGAGTTGGCAGAGTGGTTGAGGAAGCTGGCATGATCCTCGGGAGGTTGGCAGTTCAGACTTGAGACGTCAGACATGACTCTAGAAGACTGCTGAGATGATCATTAAGCGAGACTTATATCGGATGGCTGACGGATCTGGGCATCCAGGTAACGTGAGCGCCTTTAGACGCCTCTTTCTTTACAAAGCAGCTGCAGCTGAGAGCCCAGCGGCCCCGCAGGCTTAGAGTAACGAACAATCGGCAGCGCTGCTTTGAAACTTTTCAGTTCTTTTAGTGCCCTGCTCGTAAGGATATGGGTTTTCCTGAACGCAGGGCTGACTGTAATTTTGAACTGAAGTTCTCCTGCAGTTTACTTTAATTTTTCTGATTATGCTCATATGATAATCGAGTGACTGGAAGGTGACGTGCATGCCTGCATTTTAAAGTAATTCAGCAAAAGTGACAAATCTGCCGTCATTTATAGGTTGTGGTCAGAAATGTCAATTCTAATGTTTCACTTGTTGGGAAAAAATGTTGGGAGATTATTCCAGAAAAGGGGGCCAACACATTAAAGAGGTTGGTAATGACGATGATAATGGATGATCACCATGATGCGCATTGTTCGTTCTGACGGAGGGTACGAGGGGACTTGTGTGTAAAAGAGTGTGTAAAGTGACTTAAGTGCTCATTTCTAGGACTTCGCTTGGATGAGTGTGCACACGTGTGGAGCGTATGGTACTGTTACAGTTTTGCAAGTGACAGAGGTGATTTTACTTATTTTCGGTTTGTTTTTTAGTCCTGAATGCATATCTGACTCGCCAATGTGTGTTTTAAATTCTGAGAGTCTACAGTTAAGAACTTTCACTTCAGCGTCTCGCATTGGGCTTTTCACACTTACACGTAATTAGGCCGCGCCTGACATTGATTAGGGTCAAAACGGCGACCCCGCAGCCCTGGTGGGCTGTCTGACTGCATTCGCTTAACTGGAGACCAGAGGGCTGCCCCGTTTGAAGGGAACGAAGAGCTTACTCGATACTCTATCCCGTTACCGACATTTGCATGCATTTTTGAGGAGTAGGCGGCTTGAATTTACAAGTGCCGTATTTTATGATATTCATGCATTCATTATTTTTTAAAAAGGCTCCACATTTCGGATGCAATTGTTTAATTTTGCCACATAAAAATTAATCCCAGTATTGACTAACTAAATGAATCTTGTGAGGTTTAGAGCCGTAAAAGTAGGTACTTGGAGCAGCAAAAGACACAGCGAAGCAGTTTCGGGAAGTAAACAATGATCATTAGAGCAAAATATTAATTATGTGACAGCGTATTTGATTGTGGAATTCCAGAGTAACTTCGTGTTCTGTGAATATGTTAAGGTTGGTCTGTAAATGCAAAGCTCAAGAAGCCATGCACCATGATTGACACCTCAGACCTGTGGAGTGCAATCTACAGGAATGTCGTTGTCTGTTGTAGTGAAACTGTAAATAATTCTAGTCAAGCTTTCCCTCCACGTCGTGCGCGTTGATGTTTAAAGCCCGGCTTACTGTTGATAATGGACGGCGCTCTTGTGGCTGATAACGGAGCGCCACGCGCCTTTCCAATAAACTCGGTTCTTTAGTGGATGCCAGTCGGCAGAGTATGAAGTGCAGGCACCTCACCGAGCAGACGTCATGTTGTTACGTCAAGGAATGTTAGAAATGCGATTTCATTAAACGAGCGGCAGCAAATTAAGGCATGTTAAACCGGCGAGCCCCCTCCAGGTGTGTGTGCACGCCGGCCGTCTGCGCTTGGGGTCTTTCGTTTGCGGAGGACGCCCGCTGTACCTCCTGTGAGCTGTGGATGTGAGGTGACGCTGCGCTCTAACCTCCCGTTAGTGTAGGTGACAAGCATCGCCGCCAAAGGGCACTGGGGGTGCGGGCGTTGGCACTGCCCATGACTCCGAGGGACTTATACAGCCCAGGGTGCTCCCACCTGAGGCATTAAGCGCGCGTGCTTACCGCCTGCTCGGGAGGTGTTCCACCACAGCGGCTAAAAGTTTAGACGAGTTGCGGCTCCACGACAGCGAACTGAGAAAACCTGTGAACCACGAAGGTCGCAGACGCCAAGTGGCCGATGAAGACACCATTTGGGCCCGGTGACAGCACAAGCAGCGTCCACCTTCTCCTTCAAAGGCTCGTTGATGTGTCACTCGCTCTCAGTCGGCGGAGTGCAGCAGAGCATACGTCAAAACCACGAAGGAAACTGGAAAAGGCCGCTGTGCCCAGCTCGAGGAGGCCTGGCCGATCCATGCCGGTCCACACGCCGCGCTGACACACGTGAAAGGAGAGGCCTTCTGAGCATAGCCAGCCCCGTTAAAAGTGTTTTTTTAACAAGACCGACCCCGCCTGCCCGACGTTTAAAATCAGCTCGAGGAAGGTGCCTGAAGAAAAACAAGTAAAATTAAATTGACCCACTTACGTAATTGAAATATTAAATGGGCCTACTTATAACACATACAAATTATGCACGTACATAGCGTGCTGCACAGAGTATTCTGAAGAACAAATTTGTGTGTGTATATATATATATATACATACATACATTTACTGTACCTTTTTGTATATTACGGCTTTTAAATGGCAAATAAACGGAAAGGAACTGCGTGGAAGAACTCGTGTAATTGTGACGGGGAACTGCACGGATGCGCAAAGCCCACATCTCTCTGTAACAAACCCAAAATGCCGCTCGCTACGGCACGGACACGCGTTTACTGTCCTGGTGCACCGTGTGTTTCTCACGTCACATGTTTTAGCACACACCGATGTGCCATTTACATCCCAAAATATTCCATACAGTCCAGTGGGGTCCTCAGAATTGCATTGTTGTGAGTGTGGATGGGTTTTTCAGGTGGGCCAGGCGACAGCTGTTTGGCTGACTCTGAGTGCCGGCTCTCCGATCCCCTCAGAAATTGTTACTAAACGTCGGTGCAGTGAGCATAGTGGACAGAAAGTGTCGTTTGTTTTCGTACAGCTTAGCTTTCCCGTGACCCACAATATCAAACGTTTTAAATTGCTGACAGATTGTTTATTTAGTAATAAAACTTCTTTTACATAGAATGCTGTTTTGTTTTTTATATCATGAATTATTTTAAATAGGTAAAAGTTTAATTACACAAAAAGTATCATAAATACCTAAACAAATAAAACAAAGGATTCTCAGCGCAAGATGCGCTGATAACGTTAAAGGAAATGGAGAGAATTCATGATATCGATGTGTCCGAACTGAATTAATTAAGGCATAGGCCTGGCACACAAGTGGGACGCGTTCGCTCAGGTAGACGTGCGGATGAGGCGAGGCGAGGCGAGGTGCGCTCTGTCAAACCGATGATTTCCTGCAGATGATAAATCCCCGTTCATAAAGGCCATTAAAAAACACAAGGCTGCTTTGGAGGTGCCCCGTGTTCGTTCTGCCCCTCTCCGGGAGGCAGTGTGGGCACAAACCGAATGACCAGGGGATGACCTGCGCCTTGTTCGGATGTACTGCTGCCTCCCTCCGCCATGTGCTTTGCTTTACGCCGTTGATGTTTCTGATGAGGTTACTGGAAGTGGCGTCCAGGCTAACATCCTAAATTGATTTTGGATGACACAGATATAGTAGATAAGCAGCAGAGCCGAGCCGCTGAGGTAAGCCGACTTTGAATGATGCACATATAAAGCAATTGTTTCCACTTTTGCATGTTAATGCTGTGCGACGATAATGTATGGATACGGCCAAGCTGTTTCCCATTTTGACATTACAGAGAGGCTGCAAGGGGATGGTTTTAGGAAGCCGTGCCAGCACAAAGGCTATGTTTTAATGCAGGACACGCATGGATGTGCGGTAAACTTGTACACACGTATCAGAAAACCCCCGCGCACACACACATTTTCTTGCTTTGCTCAGTTTCATTCGTACATCAAAATTTTGTTTGCAAAACTTGGGGGATCTGACGCCGCTGATGAACTCTGGTGTTTTGGGAGAAATTCGGATCTTATTTGCGCCAATTCACTAAATAAAATTAATAAAAAGTACAAATGGAAAAGAATGAATTACAAAAATAAAAAGGCAAAATGTATCAAAGAAAGCGTGGGCGTCAGCTGAACCTGAAAGTTCAGAACTCATCAGAATGGCGTGTATCACCTAAAAGATCAAGGGTGCCTAAAAATAAAAAATAAACGACATTAAAACCCGACTAGGCGTTCGACCTGTTCTGGTGCTGCAACGGAGAAGGCCGCGGACATTGGCGCTGGAGAGGAGCCCCTCATTTGTGGAGCCCACTTGAGCTGTGATGAGATTTTCCTTTTGGTATATCTGACGTGTGTTCTGCAGTCACAGGAGTGTTTATCAGAGGTGCAAAGGCTGACAGAAAATGAAGAGAAAGTGACATCTCAAGCCCCCTTTTCCTGTTTGGCGAAAAAGGAAAAGAAACCTCTCAACTGCACAATTGTGCGATTTGTAAGGATGATAACGTCTTAGATATTTAAAACGACTTCTAAGCTCAACTTACAGTAGTTTATGATAAGCAGAACCATAATAAAACGACCTGCAAACGAAAAGAAATGACAATCGTCCACCATGAAGGCAGTACAACTGCCCCAGTGCCTCCAAGGGCACAAAGAGAGCGGGACGTGCACAAATGTATCACTGAACGACAGGGGGCGAGGGGCTCGAGAAAGACCACCGAATAGATGAGGTTACGGGCCATTCAATTCTGTCTGCGCAATGTCAGTTCGAATTACACGCGATTGGCACTGTTGATGTGGCAAGTTACGACATACGCCCCGAAAGGCGCTATACAAAAACTATAAAAAATTAATTCCACTCCGAACTCCTGAATGAATTCGATGACCCAAGCTCGACATGTTACGGATATTTTCAAAGTCGTTTACCGAGAAATAGTCCTGTAGGTTCACATTAAAAACACCAAATTAAACTCAAAATCTAAACAACAATAGTCTTAGATTTTAAACGTTGGATTCCAATTAATTTAACAATTATGGTGAAGATTACTTAACATTAATAACGTTATATCTGTTTAAAAGAGGAAAACTTAATTATGATATACAAATAGCAGGGCGTTTCATTTTTAACAAATTTCATCCGACATTGCAAGGTTTCATTTTAAGCTTCAGATTTCTTTAGTGTAAATTAATTTGTCAAACATTTTATGAATTCTTTTTTAACGGGTACGCGATCTACGACGAAAATTGCTTTTGTTTGTATAAAGTGCAATAGGCCAGTCACTACAGAAAGGCGCTATATGAAACGAAGCTTGTGTGTTATACATTTAGAATATTTAACGTGATCATTTAAAAATGACATTTTCCCAGTATTGAAAACAGTTTATAAAGACACGGCGCAGTGTAATGCATATTTAGGAAACCTAAAACCTTTTAAACTGTAATGCTTATCGCGCTTTCCGAAGCCCTTTGAAGTATTGGCAGGAAACGGCTTGTTAATAAAGACTGACCGATTATAACATCAGTGCTATGAGGGAAAAATAATAATAGTACCGTTGATATTGCAGAATTGTTTCACCCGGTCATAGCCCTCTTAGCAGCGAAAATACGAGAAAGAGACGACGGGAAGAAGCTTCTGTCAAATTGCTACTCAATAATGACAACTTTATACGCGGCGGATAAGGACGCTCGCTACTCGAGGCTAGTTCTGACAAGGTAAGCCGGGGGTCCACGTCCTTCAGTCGTTGTCGCAGGTGTCCCACCAAAGGCGCCTACGCGGCATTAAGGCCACGCGGATAAATTCAGTCCATCTGTGTTACGGCTGATTTGAATGCATTTTGGCAATCGGATGCTATAATAAGGAAAAGGGAAAGTTGGCCTGGAGGTGAATCCTCCAGCCGACACACCGAACACTCACGGGGTGTATTTTGAGGAATGGGCAGGAATTCCATGAGAGGGAACTGAATTAAGCGGCTTCCAGTGACAGCTAAGTGTCGCGGCAGTGGAAGTGATGCTGAGAGTGGGAGAGTGAGAGCACTCCTGTGTATCTCCTTGTGCTCGTGCACTCCACAACCTTTACCCGTCAGACGTTTGTAAAACGAATGATGGCGAGCTGTTGAATGTTCGCCTTTTTGTGCCAGAAACAAAATGAAGACGACAGTGCCGAGAAGTACTTGAAGTGGAACACGCGTGGAAAAATGAACTGTGCAACAACATTTATTTATTATATAGTACGTTTTCATACAAACCATGTTGCTCAAAGTGCTTTACAAGATGAAACAAAAGGAATATAAAACAAACAAACAAGATTAGGCAATAATATTGTACAGTATGTAACAAAGAAAAAGGTATGGTCGAATGACCAAGAGGACAGACAAAAACTCCAGTAAGGTAAAGAAAAAAAAAAAAACGAAAAAAAGAGAAAACAAGAGAGAGGGAGATGCATAGAAACACAAACAAACAGCACACAACACACACACACACGTCTCAGTGCCAACCACTTCCTCTGCTAAAGTACAGATATACTGATGTGAAACTGACAAAGTGCTGAATCAAAAAATTAAAAAAAAATTCTCAAGGCGCGTGCACGTTTAAACACGACCCCATGATAAGATCGCTAAAAGCAACCCATTTTTTTTCTTTATAGATAACGTCCAACGTCCTGGGACGCATGAACAGATTTTAATGTGATGTTCTGAGTCATTTCCCCTGACGTCTCCTTTCTAATGTAGTTTAGATAGATTGATAGATAGACAGATAGGTGTGACAGGCGCTATATTAGGTAGATAACTCGCTCACATGGCTGGCGAAATATATGGAGCGTAATCAAATTATTTTTGGTGCGGTCGTAAATCGATTCATTCTAGACTTGGTAATTTCTTCTGTATTGCAACATTTGTTTTCTGAAACTAGGGTTTTAGTTAGTGACAACCGATTTTCTAATTTGTGAAAGGTTCATTAGTGGTTGTCCATCAGAAGCAGTCTTAACCCTGCCATGTAATGTTTCATTTTTGAAGCCAAAAAATGATGTCATTTAATGAGAAAAAAAAGCGCAGTGAAGTGCCCACAGGGGCTTTGACACCTCCTCCCATCTGACTGCACCTAACTAGAGAGACGGACGCACACACACACACACACTCCTTTAGTGTCTTACCAGTCGAAGTACTGACGAGCCATCGGCATGCAGCCCGGCCGCCGGGACTTGCGACCCTGCTTTGACGAGCACAGTAGGAGAGAAGAGTCGTGGGAGCGTGTCTGCCGGCACCTGTCCGACTTGATGTACGTATGTGTGTCTGACTGTGTGCGCGCGCCTCTTTAGCGCCTTTGGCCTCTGTATACCGTCTGGATGGTCAGCTATGTACTTGAACTTGTATGCAGGTGTTGGGGCGGGTAATCTTTTCTCTATTAACAGTTAAACTGTGTAGGTTCACAGGGTGTACATGGGTTGGGTTGAAATAAACGCAGAATACCTGCGGGGCTAAGGCTCTTCCTGGAAGCTTGTTCTGATCAGCATCTGCAAACTGTCAAAAACTGGCTTGGCATTTTAAGAGAGTTAAATCGCATTGTTAGTCCTTGTTTTGTATTATGGGTACAGACGGGCATCGACACACCAAGGCAGGGCATACTGAGGCTCGGATCTGATTGTGCCTAACGAACCCCAAGCTGAGAACCGTACTTGTACACCATCCAGTCGCGCACGCGCTGCTATCCTGGCTGTCAAGAGGCTTCTGCCGGCTGAGTTAACTGTTAGTTGAGGCGCTAGGGTTTGCTTACTCGAGCACTTAAAAAGCACGAATTACTGCAATTTAACACTGAGACTGTTCCATATCTGGAGTTCACGGGGACGAAAGCGTTTCAGGAGGATATTAGGTGAAATGCTGCACAGGACACACGGGAAATATCGGGTAGAGCGACAGTGTGGCTGGGCGCAGATCACGTAACTCGATGTTTCTGTGTAGGTAGAACTGTCAAAGGACTTTCTTAGATGACACCCCGGGCGTGAGCGGATGAGGCGGGGTTCCCGTTTAGGGTGACTGACACGCCGAAGGGGACCACTTCAAAATTTTAAACCATCACTAAAAGCCTGTCGTAGTGCAAAATATTTTCGAAAGCGCTGTGCTTTTCATCAATTAGTAAAATGAAGATCTCAGCTAATCGCCACCGTAAATAAATGCTAAAGACGTACCACCCTAATTAGTTCAAATAGATCACTTTATTTATCTTCATATTCTCTCGTGCCCCCTTTTAATTAGGAACTGCTGATCATTAGCAGGGGTGACATTAAGAAACGATGGAAGACAGAAGGTAGATACTCATAATTCAAAAAACTTAGGGTGATGAATAAAGAAGCAGCGACGGAAGGACATATGTGGGGCTCGCTGGAATTATTTGGAAGATCAGTTAAGCAGACATCAACTCCAGCTCTGCAGGACAACGCCCTCCTGAAGCCGAACCCGAGTCGGAGTTTAAAACTTTGGTCGATTAATTCATATTTGAACACTGTTTACGAACATGCTGTACGTTTTACTTTAATAATTTTTGTGTTTTTCATATTAGTTGCTACAAAACATGCGATATAAACGAGCGCAAGCTGCAGTCTGTTAAATTGTATTTATTTTGCACTGCTCCCGTTGAGGCCGTGTGAAACTGGCTGAACATTCGAATCATGTGTTATCTTATATAGCGTCTATCACATTGACCCCTATAAAAGGTGCATTGAAACAACAATACAAAGCAAAAACTATATATATATATAATGTATCATATAATTTGCAGCATTTAGATCCCGCGATATTCAATGGCATCATTTTGCCTTGCCATGTCTTCTATAGTGCGAGGGTCTGTGCTCATTGAGTCTGTGTGTAACTCGTCAGTCAGTCCTCTGCTGTTTGTCTACAGCTTTGATACTCTATGTTCTTTAAATTACTAAAAAAACTTTAATAATTGCATCTGCTCATTCATATACAATTGGTATACTCCTTTGATAAAAGTACATAAATAAATAAATCTAATGTAACGTTAGATGCATACATTCAAAAGACGTTACATCCAGTAAGGATAGAACCCAAAATACAGAACAAATGTTAGTACATAAACAAAATCCATAGTCGAATGTGTACACTCTTAAAAATACTAGCTCTTTAATGGTTCTTTACTGAATTGTGTGATTATTCATAGAACTATTGCTTGACAAAGCACAATTTCATTCTGAGAAGGTGTCTTTTAATGTTTAGAAGAAACCTAAAATCTTTAACATATGGTAGGATCCCTAGCAGGACACTAACAGGTTAAGAAAACCTGAATTTAGTCTGTGTTATGTGTCTGCTGTGAGAGTCCTTTTAAATGAGGAATCATAGATATTTCACAAATCTCTTAGCATCTCTTCGTGTTAGTTTGCTGTATTGAGCCCTTCACAGATAGTTAATAAATCAAGGTTCTTTCTGGAACCTTCATGGTGATGGGTCTTTTCAGAATTAAAAACAGTTCCCTTATGGCATTGCTCTGAAGAACATCATGATACCTTTATTTTTAAGAGTGTGGTGGATTCATAATTCAGAGCCTAAAGTGGCCTTGTATGAGTGTGCTATCCGGGGTTAGTTACTGGCTTGTGCCCAGTGTTGCCCATATGGACTCGGCCCTACCTATCTTGAAATCCAGGTTTGAAAACAGATGAATGTGTTTTCATAGATGCGGTAATAAGTGAACTCGCATGATCTCAAATGGCACTTTATGAAAAGTGAAATGTAGGTAATACTGATGAATACAAACAAAATTGAAAATGTTCACGGAACATCTCTGCTCAGCGGAAGCCGTAATCAAAGCCGTTTGGGGAATTTCTTGTGCTAGTTATCGAATTGCTGAGTTGGCCCTTGTGCTCCGAGTAGGTGGGGCAGTATAAGGTTTAGCAGACAGTCAAATCCCCACAGGGGCTGCCAAGCCAAGCAGGTGCGCTCCTTTACGCTTCACTTGGCAGTCGACTGTCAGACAGGCTTCTTCTCTACAGTAAGTTCAGCACAGCGCCTTGTGAGGCGGCATGAATTCCCTTTGTGTTTCACCTGAGAGGGCAACTTAAAAATAGATGTCAAACACTTTTATTTTTGCTTTCTATGCAGGATACCTGCAGTCTGATGGGTAATTTGCTTTATTTTTCCAAACACATTTTATTTGCTATGTGGAGGCTTTTGGGGAAAAAGTATGAAAATGTTAATGTTGCATTAATGAATATTTTTTCAATAATATTGTTAAGCAGCGTTGTCTTGCAATGAGGATGAAAATGTGTAGCAGTGCTTTGGGCAAGATGCAATGCTGCAATTGTTGGATTTCCTCTCACAGTTTACCAATTGAAAGGCATCCTTTTAACAAAACAAAAAAAACAAAACAAAGGGCAACTCTACCAACTGGTGTTTAAAACAAAGCATGTTCCGATTCAGCCCACGGCTTTAACACCAGCTTACTGGAAAGAGTGTACTCAGCCTGCACTGGAAACTAAACCCACAAAACCTCAGCTCTCCAAACCAAACCACAGTCCACCAAGCTAAAGGGTTAAGCAGTTTTCATCATGTTCTCATTAATTGGTCCAACTTTAGGCCCCACCTGTCGGGATTCACAGCAATGGTCTAAACCAGGGGTCCTCAATCACGGTCCTGGAGAGCCGCAGTGGCTGCAGGTTTTTGCTCCAACCCAGTTGCTTAATAAAAAGCACTTATTGCTAAAGTAACACTTCTGCTTCACTTTAGTGATTTTGAGCCCTTATTGCTTAATTTTGTCTTAAACAGCTATTTTAATTGCTCCTTATTATCAATAACATGCAAATGACAAGAGAGAGCAGCATTTCTCCATTTAGCTTATTTACATTTACACCTGTGTGTATTTATCTGCACTATTGGGTTTAAATACTTGGAAGAAAAATGAAGAGAAAAAAGTGAAGGACTGAGAATTACTCGTCCATTTTAGCCTTCAAATCATTTGCATGACAGAAAGGGAAAGAAAATCTAGGATATGAGAATGACCTGACATAGCAGAGTTAATTTAATTTCATAGCTTGTTAGTGCTTTATTGGCAAGAATTGCTTTCTAATTAAGCAACCAGGTCAGAACAAAAACCTGAAGCCACTGCGGCTCTCCAGGACAGGGATTGAGGACCCCTGGTCTAAACTCTTTAGTATGCAGACATAAAATGTCTTTGCTGCAGCTTATGATTCTGTAAGAAATTGAATCTACTAGTTTGATGACCCTTAGATCAGGTTCTAGTAGGTATTTATTATTGTAACTAGTAAGACACATTGTTAAAATAAGCAATGTCTGTGAATGTTATTCACAAAGCACTTTATAATGCTTGTGATCAAGATTTTTTTTTTACATAGCTTATTTCAGATGCTGAACTATGGCTTGGTTGAGCGTTTAATTAGTTTGCCTTCATTTACAATAGCTCCTTTTTAGTGAACAATTACACAAAGTGCTTTGTAGAGAATGTACCAATGAAGCATCTCCCTTAGAAAACAGCATTACTAAGACAACTATAGAGAAACCGGTCACTACTCCAGAGCTGGGGTCTCATGTATAAACAGTGCGACCGCACATAAATGTTGCGTATGCCTGTTTCTACGTTCAAATCGTGATGTATAAAACCTAAACTTGGCGTAAAGCCACGCACATTTCCAAGGTACCTCATACCCTGGCGTACGCAAGTTCTGTGCTCGGTTTTGCAGACTGGCAGCACCCAGCGTCAAAGCAATGCTACTTTCCTGTGTGGTTACCCTTTCTTTTTTAGATCCACATCCCTGATGCGGCTTTATAAATACACTGAAATTAACTGCATACTGTTTATTAGTTTAATGCATCTGATTGTAATTAACCAGTAACAATATAATGTTCCACAGAATGGTCAAACTATTCTAAATACCATAGTTGCTTTAGCGTTGTTACTCTCACTGCACCTTCTTCTTCCAGCTGCTCCCGTTAGGGGTTGCACTGCAGATCATCTTTTTCCATATTACTCTCACTGCACCACTTGGAGCAGCTGATTGGAAAGAGAATTATCGGTATACAGCATCAAGCACATGCTGCCTCAGCAATGCTTCCTATTTGAACTGCTTCTGACACAGCAAACACTTCAAAACCTTTACTGAACAGACCTCGCGGTTCACAAACTGTTTCATCCCAAGAACTATAAACGTACTCAATCAGTCCATCAAGTGCTCCTTGTAGAACTGTCTGTACTTGTAAGTACAATCACCTCACTGTAAACTTGCACTACAGTTAGAATATTGCACAACCTGAGCCACTTTATAAAGCGTGTATTTACATATGATGATGATATCATTTTTAAGATGAAATGCAGCTAAATATGTTTATTATATTATACAGATAAAACTTTAACTTCATTTGAATAATCTATATTGTTAATAATTAAACATATGAGGACACGGTGTCGCTGCACTAGCAAGGATCTGGCACTCCGTTCACGGATTGTTCCTGCCTCGCGCTGTATTCTTGCTGGGACTGGCGTGACACTGGAAGGACAGAATACTTAAACACATACTACAAAGATATTTCAATGTTCCTAAAAAGTTTTGAAGAATTGGCATTATAAGCTTCTAAGATGGCTTAATGTCTATTACAGAGCTGATTGTGTGGCGATTGGGTATCTGGAGAAAGAAAAGTAAGGACAGGAATTGGGGGTTAGTACGTTTGAAATAGACAGTACTGCTGCAATAAGTTATTTCATTGAAAGTCACGCACGGCACACCAAGCATCTTGCGTGAGACATGAACAATCACTGTGTCACCGTGTTCCCATGTTTAATAACGTGCTTTAACTCCAATCATCATGAAAATATCACATATACATCTTAATATTTTAGTTATTCAGAGAGCTATAATATCACGAATGTAATGGATTCTGTGTCTTGTCGCATGAAGCATGTAGTAATTCATGCACATAGAGCACATAGAAGATCAAATACGAAACAAAGCATTTAATGTGCTACTTTAGTTACGATGGGATTTGAGAAACTAGTAAATTAAACAATTTTAAGATGAAGTTTATGATGTTCTACTTTAATGCCAAAATAAAACTACGTGATTAAAGTGGAAATTTCGAGATTAAAGTTGACATTTCGTGCTTTTTTCACACTGTGTCCCTTTTTTTTCTCTGTACCCTAATAAACTTTCATATGACACTCAGATGGTGGGCTACGACTCGCCTTTTCACGGCGACTTTGATATGTGACTTTTTTATTTTGGGCACTGTGCGACTTTGTGAACTTGAGCTTTCGAGTTTCTCTGACACACTATGTCACTCGATCAACTTCCTTTTGTTGTTAATACCACTGTTTAAACCAACACATAGTACGTTTTTCCTTTCCTTCACTTGGTATTCGCTGAAATTCTTATATTTCCCCCCCCGTGCTTTTGCCATTGTCTTTTCACAGAAGGCTGAGCTTAAGGGCTATTTATATTAATTTGCATATTCAAAGAGGTGTAATTCTGGGAGGAGACGGGGCTGGACAGCAGGCATGTGCGTTACTTTTCACGCTGACCAGGATTTATGTAGCGGAAGAACGTGGAAGTTGTCATTCGAACTGATTTATGCATCTGGATTTTTTTGTGCGTAAGCACATTTCCACTTTTGTGCTTACGTCATGCTAGAGTGTGAATTCTACGCATGGCGTTATGCATGAGGCCCCTGGTGTCTGCCTTGCACCCAAGGTTGCTGGAAGAGGTTCCAGGCCTCTCGATGGTGGTGAACTAGTTTATGTGGGATTGATAACAGAGTGAAGGAATTACATCAGAGATAAATTCAAGAATGAAACTCAGTTTAATGCAGCTCCCTTCACCATCCCCTTAACAACGCAATTTATGAGGTAGGTCTTAAGTAATGTCTCTTTTTTGGAAGTAATATTAAGTATTTCACAAATACATTTGTGAAGGATTTCATTTGCACCTTTATTGGCAAGCGCTCTGACATTTATAGAGATATTAATCATTCTATGTTCATCTCTAGTGTTTATCCGAATATTGTATAAGCACTGTAACTGTGCACAGTGAACAGCAATTAATCAAAAACATGCTATTGTTTTAATGAGGGCGACCTGCAATTAAACTGATCACTCAAGCCCTTTCTCAGTGAGTTACAGTACATCATGAAGCAGTTTGCGTCACAGTACATGAAGGAATACGAAGTATTAGTATGATACAGTAGAAAAGTATGAATAGCTACCCAACCTTAAAGCAATTTTGGAATTCAGTAATGCATCTCAATATTGGTGTTGGTGGTATCGGAATTTAAACTGAGGGGTCTGTTGAGACACAGCAGTCCCCGGTAATATTCATTTGCCATTTCTTCTCATTACAGGCAGAGGGTTGAGGACAATGCTGGATGCGATGGAGGTACCGAGTCATGCTCGACATTTGCTCATGCAGCTCAACACGCAACGGACCAAAGGCTTCCTCTGTGATGTTATCATTGTGGTACAGAATGCTCTTTTCCGGGCACACAAGAATATCCTAGCTGCCAGCAGCATTTACCTGAAATCCCTGGTAGTTCATGACAATCTAATCAACCTGGATCACGAGATGGTAAGCCCAGGGATCTTCCGGATTATCCTGGATTATATTTATACTGGACGGCTAAGCGATGGGGATCAAGTGACTGAGCAAAACCTGAGTGCGGTCTTGGCAGCAGCAAGTTACCTGCAGCTCCTGGACCTGGTGGCCCTGTGCAAAAAGAAGTTGAAGCGCAATGGGAAGTACTGTCACATTCGCTCAGGATACTCGGGCTATCCTAAAATTTCAAGAGGAAGTGGGGCATTTCGTGCCTCTACTCCTGTGATCCAGTCATGCTTTTCAGGAGTGGCAGGGAACAATCTCCCTAGGACACCCCTTGAAATAGCACCCATGGACTCTGTGCTTACACATCCCCTAGCCACTCACACAGGAGAGCTATTTGCCCCCTCCTCTCAGGTTAGTCAAATATACCACCAGACAGTGGGTACGCGGCTTTCTGAGAGAGATTGTTCCCCACTTTACGGCTTAGACTTATCCAAAAAATGTCATGGCTCTCAAAGCCAGGTTTCTTCCCAACATCCAGGCACCCACCCCCATGAAGACGCTGCTTCACTTATGAACAGGGCTGAGCAGGCCCAGTTAGGTCCTGGCCGTGAAACCCCACCTGCTTCTTTGCTGGTGAACAATGGCAGCCCCTACTCCAGCAAAGAGCCCACCCCAAACTTCCACAGCAAGATGGACATTGATGAGCACACTGTACCACTGTCTCAGATGGCTGCCTCTCTTCACCCTCCCTCCTCATCATTAAGCCCAGAGCAGCACAGTCATAATCAAGACCAATTTCCTTGTGTGCCAAGCCCAGACTCAGACCTTCAAGTACAGTCTGACCTGGGACGGGATGTCGAGGATAGAGGAAGTGTAGGCGTTTACCGATGGATGAAGCATGAGTCAGGAGCGGGTTACCCTGAAGACGATGAGGACTGTGAGCATGAAAAGGATCCTGGCCGGAGAGAAGATAAAAAATTGGATGATTCACTACCTCCTCCACATGCAATGGAAGGTGGCCGGCGGGGATACTCGGCATCTTTAGTCTGTGATGTGGAAGATGACAAGAGTGGCAGTAGTGAGGAAAGTGCCAGCAGTGATGGCCCTTCCCCACCTGGTAACATTGATCGATTCCATCTTTCCTATGACCCTGAATCTTTTGGGGACAACTTGTATGTGTGCATCCCCTGTGGGAAAGGGTTCCCCAGCTCTGAACAACTCAATGCTCATGTTGAGGCTCATACAGAAGAAGAACTCTATAGCAAAGACTCAGGAGGAGAGATGGGAGGCACCAATAACAGCGGTGGCAATTCCTACCTGGATAAGTCCAGTCCAAGTCTGGTGGGGGAAATCATCCGGCCGTACCGCTGCTCCTCCTGTGAGAAGTCCTACAAGGATCCTGCCACCCTGAGGCAGCACGAGAAAACCCACTGGCTAACCCGGCCATACCCTTGCAGCATCTGTGGGAAGAAGTTCACGCAGCGTGGCACCATGACGCGACACATGCGCAGTCACCTGGGGCTTAAGCCCTTTGCCTGTGATGCATGTGGTATGCGCTTCACTCGGCAGTATCGGTTGACGGAACATATGCGTATCCATTCGGGGGAGAAGCCCTATGAGTGCCAGGTCTGTGGGGGCAAGTTTGCCCAGCAGCGCAATCTCATCAGCCATATGAAAATGCATACAGTAGGAGGGGGTGCAGGTCCTGATGGCAAGATTAAGATGGATTTCATGGAAGGCATCTACCCACTGAGCAAGTATGCAGCTGAGCACTTGGGGTTGAAGCAGGAGAAGATGGCAGCTTCCGAAATTCTGGCGCAGGCTTCACAGCACTTTCTTGGTGACCCAAAAGCAATTGAGAGCCTATATCCACTCAGCAAGTTTGCAGTAGAGCATCTGGGAATCAGCCATGAGAAGGTGGCCTCTGAGGTCCTAAGTCAGGCTCCCCACCTGGCTGGTGAGTCACGAGTCATCGATAGGTTCTCACCAAGCTAAGGTGGGAAATGTTGAGGATGGACTCGAAATAGACTGTCCTTCTTTGGAAGAGACTCCAACTGTGAGCCACCCAAACAAAATATGAACAGCAGCTTTTTCTTTTGAATGTTTTGAGAAAGCAAACCAAAGAACAATTCATTTAGGCTTAATTTACATTATACAGTGTTTTATATGTTTCTACTTTTGTTAAAAGGATCATAATACAGTATTTTTATATCTCGACTGTTACTGAGCTATACAGCCAAGTATGTTTTTTTTTAAATCAAAACTTTTTTTTTTCTATGCCAAAGACTCTGCAGTCAACATAAACCTGTGTATAGCTTATGGGATTTGTAGATCTAAGCACATAGCCACCCTTCTCGGCTGTCAACATTTGCACTCTCTGTCTACCATAGGAAATGCGAGCTGTGAACAAGCTGGAAAGAAAAGCCAGTGCAATTACAGTCTGTCAAAATAGTTTGGGACTTACTTTATTTTTTCTTCTTTTTATGGTTTGGATACTGGATTCCTGGGTAATATGTACATTAATTGGGCTCAAACTTCCATCATACACCCCTTTCTCCCTCTCTTCAGCTGTTAAAAAAACAGTGCATCAGTGAGAAAAGTAAGATCTAATGTCACATTTTGAGATCCTCTACTCATCACGGGTTGGCTAATGCATTTTTGAAAGCCACGACTGACTCTTATGCAATATTTTGGACCTAATCGACTTTGAAAGCTCCAGAAGCAGTCACATGAACTACAGTGTTCCATAAAGGCAGCACATAGTCTTATGGGTATGCTTCTGCCCACACTTAGTGAGAAATGCAGTATTACACAAAAACCTAACCCACAATAATGCAAACCATAAAGAATTAAGTACAGACCTAGAACTGAATCTAACTTAAGCAGCTTAATTAATGAATACATGGATCCTTGGGATGTTTTCCCTATCATATTGTGTGTATATATATATATATATATATATATATATATGTGTGTGCACACACATATCTACCTATCTCAATATACTGTATATGCATATCATGCAGGATTGGTTCATGTGCTCAGTGGTGTAGTGGCTGGGTCCAGCCCCTTGCAACTTTTTTTGAATTTCTTCTAAAATTTCCAGTGCTTTAATATTGCTACACTAGACTGCAATTATAATGCCCTGGCACCTTAATCAGGGGTTATCAAATTAAATGCATACCACCTTCCCCTAGAAATGATCACATTTTATTAACTGTTTGTAAATTAGGGGAAAAAAAATCTGCATATTTTAAATTCCACAAACAAAAAAAAGAAATTAACATAACACTAAAAGACCAATGAGTTTTCCCTAATTATTTTTCAAGTCTTTTCAAGCTAAAACACTGACAGCCATCTAATATATAACACTGAAAAAGTGTGTCTATCCGATTTGCCCATCCACTACATTTTGCAGACTCATTTGTTTAGGCTGTTTTATTCAGTTTTCAAGCTGTATGAAATTTTCAATTTGATATTTGGTTAAGGTGTTCAGAGGCAAAAATTGCTGCAAACTGTGACAAACAGTGTTTTACTTTTTTAAACTCTGCAATGAAGATTTATTTAAAATATATAGTATCTATTGCCCTTGCTGGGCTTGAGAGGCCACCCAACTTCACTAAACATAAATTAAAAACGAATCAGTCACAGTTTGTGAAATTCAAAAAACAAAAATCAAAATACTCAGTGGTCGTCTACATTCAATGCCCTTTATGCAATTTGTGGTACTTCTGTTGACCAGTCAGAAGTTTTTGGTCAGATGGCTAAATTACTAGAGGCATAGCCAGTTCTTTTTTAGGAATGCGTCAGTAACAGATGTCAGTATTTTTAGATTTTTTTTTTAATGTAATTGAACACACTGTATTCTACTACTAATGCTGTTGTTATACACATGTGAAAGTACAGTAGTGAGAGGTTGTGGTAAGACATGGTTAGAAACACAAGTCACTTAAAACATTCCCAATTTAACTAGGATTTCTTTATCCCTGCCTGTGCAACAGCCCAGGATTTGACCAGTTTGAAGAACCCACTCCCTGGCAGGCGTCACAGCACATGTCTGTATTTCACGCAGCATTTTAACATGTAATTAGGCTTGTGTGCCTGAATCCCAGAAGCCATAGGAGGGGTTTCGATCAAACACGTTACTTCCCATTTGGCAAGCTCTTTGACAAACAGAATGCCAGATGCTTGTGTAATCCGCATTAAATTGTGACCTCTCATTCACAGCATTGATTTTCAAAACTGAGATTTGCACATAAACGCACACTACAGGAGTGTTTGGTAGCAATATACTGGAGTGCATCCACCGTTCCCATTGTCTTTTAACCAAGTTTTGTTCAATCTGAAAAACGAGGGAATAGCAGAGCAGTTAAACCATAGTTTCCGTTTCTTGCGCCAGATGCGATTGTAAACCCAAAAAATGTTTTTTTTGCTTATGTTTCCCTTGAGAGATTAGCAGACCCTGAGCAATTATTTATTATATCTCTCAAGAAGCCTCTAACTATAGAGATCTCATGCAGTGAAATTCCATCAGATGATGCAAACCAAGGCAGCAGGCAGCACACTTGCCACACTAGCCCAACCCCATCTCATGGCTTCCTGGGTGTGAGTACCCACTGTGACCACAAAGGTTTTTCTTTTTTCTTCATTTTTTTTTACTTTATTACCAAATCCTACCGTTTCACCAAGGATGTTTGAACAGCAAACCTCTGATGAAGTGATACCATGGAAGGAGGTGAGGGTTAGTGGAGAAAAGAGACAGAGAAACACAAGGCCAAATGCTTGCTTCACTGCCATCTGACAACCACAGGTGAATAGGCTACAAGAAAAGATAATGAGGAAGGGTTGGACTGCTGACTCACTCCTCTGATAATGCTCTTTGTGAATGGTTTTCTCCAGCCAATCTCTTTATTCTATCTGTAGATGTTAAGATTGCAGTCTGTTAGAATCTTTTGCAATAACAGGTCCCTTTTTGGTGCAAGTTAATTTATCCTGCAAACTTAATGAAGGTAGCTTTGTATACCTATGGCCTCAAAAGTTTTTTCCTTGAGAGGTATAATGTGGCTTGAGCTACATTATGCTACTGTTCAAGGGGGCAAACCAAGTTTTTAAAATTATAAATTATTATCATTATAAACAAGCAATAGGGAGAACATGTCAATATGAAATACAACGCTCTACTTCTGAAATGTTTGGGGTATGCCTAGCTATACAGACATACATTGAAATCAGACTCCTGAAGGTTCTGACCAATAATTCATTTATTGGTTGCCTGCTTTCAGTTTTCTCAGTTAATTATGTCTGATTAAAATAGATACCACTTTTTGCCCGTCTCCGTGTTGGAAGGTCAAAAAGCACTTTTTTTTTTAGAAGCGAGTAGATACTTGTTGCTCCCTTTTGCTTAAACTTTGAATTTACGCAAATATTTATGCAAAATGAGTGCTGTTGAAAGAAAAATTACACATAAAGCCCACTCATTAAGAGCTTAAGGGCTGTCCAGTCACAGCATGACCAGTCTGTCAATTGGCACTTTATCATCACCTCAAAGCCGTGGTGTACCTACGCACTGAATTTTGTAAAACAGACATAAAATGGCCAACATATTGTTAAATATCCACTTCCTCCAAATTGCATTTTGTTTCAATAACACTCATACTCTTACTCAGTATTTGAAAGTGGAAATGTTTCTGAAGTATTACTAAAAGCTCAGTAAAAAAACTAACAAAGTAATATCCATTTTCACTGTTAAATGCTGAAGAAGGGAGAATCCACAAATAAAAGTCGAACTATCCTGTTGCAAAGAAAAAGCAGATGTGTTTCGCTTTAGCAGGGGAGCATGTTAAATTGTACAGGCTGATATCTAGCAATTAATCAGTCACTCTGAGTAACATAATTTCCAAAGTCTGGTTGGCAATCATGGTCAACCATCAAAAACAGGAAAAAAATATGTGAATAGCTAAAATACATTTTGACAGCCTCAAAAATGTTATTTTAATAAAGCATTTGATACCATTTTTAATTTTGAAGGATCTAATCTCAAACTGGTAAACTTCAATTCCATGTTAGACTCCATATGTAGATTTTTAAAATATGAATTAATGTCATCTGAGATATCCATTATAAAACAGAGTGGGGTTTGAGAAACAAAGATGTAGAATTTCCTCACGGCAAGAACTGCCAACAGAAGTAGGTGAAGGGACTGTGGAGAGGGGCGGGACTACTAATATTAACTACTGTACAGGCAAAGATGAAAGGTTGGGCTAGACATCAAGTGGCAGCTCTATATAGGACACAGAAAACCAATAACTGATTACAGGAAGTAAAACGTAGGTGTCAATAACCTGTTAAGAAAAACCACAAGTCTAAGTGATTTTTCCCTATTTGTCATCTTTGAGTCTCGACAAGCAAAAAACAAAAAGAGGTGCAGTAATCACCAGCACTCTAAAGCAGGGCTGCAAAGGCTGAAGGTTTTTTCCAACCCAGATGTTTATTAGAAACCAATCCTTGCCTCTAACAGATGTTATTTAATTTCATGGCTCGTTAGTGTTTTAACCCTGCAATGTCTGGTCATTCTTATATTGTAGATATTTTTTTTCCTTTTTAAGGATATCAATGATTTGAAGCCTAAAATTCTCAGTCCTTCACTTTTTTTCTCTGTCGTTTCCTTACAAATATTTTATTAAACCAGATAGTTCACAATGAATACACATAGGTGTAAATGGCAACAAGTTAGATGGATAACCGCTAGGTCATCTGCATCTTATTGCTAATAAGGAACGATTAAAAATCGAGAATGCTGCAGTTTAAGACTAAAATAAGCAATTAATGGTGGGAAATGTTTACTATCACTTGAGCAATAAATGGCTTCATCAGTAATCGTTTACTTCTTATTTAGCAATTAGGTTAGAACAAAAAAAGTGCAGACACTGCTGCCCTCCAGGACCACCGTTGATCATCAGTAATGTGTTCTTTTCACACTTCAGGTCTTTCAACAGCTGTGAAAAAGGGGGAGGTGAGTAGGGGTTTGCCTTGAGGGAAATGAGGGTGGCGTTGTATTCATTGGAAAGGAATCCAGTATTCTTAGTAGCATGTTATTCTGAGGGTGGGACATATTTCTTGTTCTTTTTAGTAAATAAGGAACACAAAAGTGAAACTTAAGAATACCTCAGGACACAAGACTTAATGTTACAAATTTACGAAGGTGAATGTTTTTTGTGTTTAAAGAAAGAAATCAAAACAAGCCAAAGCTGTCTTAACAGAGTATTACAGGATAAAGGGTATCTTGCCACTTATTTGTAACCTTTGAATTCTTAAAAATGTTTAGCATCTTTAAAATTTTATTTTTTACAAATATGCTTTCACAAAGAAGTTTTGTATTGTTTATGTAATTTTATTAACTTTAAGATGAATTCAACCTTTAAAATATGAAATACAAAGTTTCAAAGGGATTTAAATATCTGTCTGCATTTGTGATTCATATGTACAAAAATATTATTGTAAGATTAATCAAGAAAGAGGCAGCATGAATGGAAGCTGAATGACTCGGCATGCTGAGCCCTGAGTGTGAACAGTTATGGGCAAATGAAAACCAATGCAAAGGTGGGGTTTACTATAAAATCGGTCTTCATTCATCTTCTTCACTAGAATTCAGATTTTTCTAAGAAAAAAAAAATAACTTCTAAAATACTTGCTGTACGACAGAATTAGGGTTTTTGTTGTGAGTTATAACCTTTATATAGAGTCCTACTGTGCCTTATAATATTAGCTTATTACAGAATAGTACATTCAGAAGTGCTAGCTTGTTCTCCAACTTAGTACATTTTTGAAACTTTGTTTACAGGCTGGAATGACTTAAGAAAACCACACTGTGCTAAAACTCACTTCAGGCTGAACATATAAATGTACTGACAAACACCCTGGGTACTTCATACTGTAATATGTACAGAATAGGATCAATTATATAAAGGTATTATTATATCTATGCATACAATATGCCTATTAAGGACAGCACAATTTCTCAAAAGATTCTCAGACCAAATCAAGCATCTTGATTTTAAGAGAATTAGTTCATGGAAATAAACAGAGAATTACAAACAGACTAGACAATATAATCAACAGAATAGCTAGAAGAACAGATTAAGATTAGTGATGATCAATTTAAAAAAAAAAATACAAAGGACTTTGATTTATCTTGAAATAGGAAGACAGACTGATACTGCATATGGACTGGTTCACTGAACACTGATCCTCACATTCAGACCATGGGGACCACCATGGATGCATGTTTTTATGTCTGCTCGAAGTTCATTTCTATCTTCTTTGTGTCAAACTTTTATATGAATGCACAAAGCATGACTATCGTACACAATGCTGAATTAGCTTTCTTTGTTTTGATTAAGGTTCTGGTTTCATTTACATTATGGTTTTGTTATTTAAGTTGCTCTCTACTAATGAGTACATAGGTTAATATAATGTTTAAGTAACTGTACAATTACAATTTATGACAGAAAACACCACAGAACAAAAGGCCAATTTCAAATGACAAAATAAATATTTAAAGCAGTTGGAAAAAAATCAATAAAAAAACAACTTACCATGCATCTTCTAACCTGCATATCTGGTTCAGAGGTGATGGGGAGCTGCTTCATACCCTGGTGACACTTGGGTAGGTGCCAGTCCATTACAGCGCATGTTCATGGGCACAACCACAAAAACTCACACTGGACCAAAAAGTACTGTGCAAAAAAAGTAACTTCAAAAACCTTTTTTTAATAAATGCGAACCTTGCATTTACTATGGTTTTGTGATTACAGAATAAAAAGCAAAACAACAAATGAAAAGAACTTCCATTGCTATCCTAATATAGATTTATTCTAGAACAGAGTTGCAGACAGCAAAAGTTTAAACCGACAGTATCAGGTGCAAGGAAGGAAACTAGGAGACACTCACTTATACTTATTAGTCAAAATATATAGGAATAACTTCAACAGTGAGTAATAGATATCCATGTTCACCAGTAAGTTATCTGGGTGTAACTCTGGTGGCAACACAGAGCTGCATTTGCCTTATTTCTTTATTTTCTGCAGAAGTTATTTTTGGGGTGATGTTATATAAACCTTTAATCAAAATATTACCTCTGTGCCTAAATAATTACCTTTATTGCTTCAGAGCACGTCTTTAAAACAGATACTTCACTAAGCATCTTATTGATTTGCGGCTGTTGAATAATGATTTGGCACATTTCATCATTAGTAATGTGCAAATCTGTTTATCAGTGCATTGGGCCATACTTTAACTGCTTGAGTCCCAAATCAAACTGCTGTAGTCAGGCAGGAGGAAATATTGCCCAAGTGAACAATAGGGAGTCTGGTTTTCTGGTTGAATATTACAGGATAGGCAGGATAAATAGGCTATTGAATCAAACAGAAATGTTGTGCTATTAACATCTGAGGTATCACTAGGCATAATGTAACATTTCTTTGATGAACTTGGCAACAGAAACTTATAAAAATATTTTAGGAATACATTTAGGGCTGAAAGTTGTTGTATGTCTAATCCAATGGGGACATTCCTCAGATGGCATACCAGTTCATCACAGGGACCACACATACCACAACAAACTGCATATGCGTGTCCAATGAAGAGTAAGTTGTTGATTGTGAGAGATGCCCTCTTGAGCCAGAAAAGAAAACGTCTTGGATAGAACCTATTTATGTGGAATACTACTATACTTAAAATAATTATGAGTATGGTGTACTTATTTCCTTGTCAGCTTTTTTTATCCATCTGAAACTTAATATCCATTGTGGGCATCTGGATGCTCAAAGCAATCTTATGATCTTATATGATCTATGAACTGTAGCAACAAAAAACCAAAGCAAGAACTTAATAAAGAATCATGAAGACATCAGACACTCATTATCAGGAACAATTATATCAATGATGGATGTGGGCCTTTAAATGGTTAAATCAATTCATATCACAAAAAATTTGAAGTTTTAGAAGTGTTAAGAAGCAGCAGCTGAAGGAATAAGTACAATTAATGTCAGCTGCTTGGTTTGAGTATATTTTACCAAAAGGATGAGACTGGAAGCTGTTTATAAACACATTTTCACAACACACTAGTAACAAATGACACCAATGAAATGATGAGCAATTCAAAATACTGCAGCATACTACGAACATTTAAACATTTGAAAAGACAAAAAAGATGGTGTTAATCAACTATGCCTCCTTTTTCCACATTGTCCCTATGAACTGCATATATTTCAGACTTTTGCCTTCATCTTTTTTAAATAAGCTTTACCAGGAGATGGATCCACACTTAGTTTATTTCTTCAAATAAAAAGGAAACCAGTCAAAACATCTGAAAGGCTATACATGTGTTAGTGGTTGTGTAAAGTGGGCTAAAAAAACTCTTGGTATACCCGTTAAATAAAGAGAAAAATAAAGATATTCAATGAATACTTAATTTATTTAATTCTCTTCCAGTTCTGTCAAAGAAAAAAAGTCTAGGTTTTAAGGCCAACACCATTAAAACATCCTGCTTAGATATGTAGCATATACAACTCATATCACTCTTCATTTCTTCCCACACACATCACAGGCATTGAGTGCTTTGCATTGCTTTCTCCCACTGTCTGAAAAGATAGGGATGCATTCTGCTCTGCTTGTCATCCACAACTGTCTTCCAAACCATGAATGGATTATAGCTATCATCACCATGTTTCATTTTCCAGAATGAGTCTGCAACGACTCTGTTGCTACTCTACAACAGCATGAGTAACAAATTAAGGTTGTTATACTCACTAATCATGGCACTACCAAAGAATGGCAATATGTTACATGTTGATTAGCACATGCAAGTAAGAATTTTACTATACTCTGTACACTTGACATAACTTTTAAAACCAATAAACAATATATTTTCCCCATTTTTCTGGCACTCAGAGGTGACCCTCATGGTCCATTTCTTTCCTTGCATTAATATTGAAGGACCTAGACATACCATTTTTATTCAGTGAAGTGATCGTGGCTAGCTCTTACCAGCTGGGCACTGGCTGTTACATCCTTTTGAACTGACCTTTCCAGCAAAAGGGCCCTTGCTAATCAACATCCATCTGGACTGCTGCTACACAGCCGGGCAGCCTCCTCCTTCAGAGACGCAAGCTTTCGACCATCCTGCCTTCTGTGTGACCTCTGCAGCTGAGCCAAGACTTCCTGTCTTGTTCCATCTTGGCTGAGGTGTTTCCTGTGCAGCGTGCAGGAATGCAGGGCAGAGAGCTTGGTCTAGCAGAGTGCTGTGTTAAAAATCATAAAGCCTCTCCTCAGCTTGCCACAACCCCACTGCCGCGCCTGGCAGGGTGGCAAGCCAACACAGAAACAACCTAAAAAAAATTTGTAAAATATGAGCCACATGAGGGCCTGTACTCCAATTCGGCAGCCAGCAGAAAACCAGAAGATTAACCTCTGGGTGTCCTGGCGGCTCGCAGGCTGGCTGCACTTGAATGGTATGCTCTAAAGCACACATGCAAGTGCACATGCACACACACACACTCACAAATAACCACCCTCCTGTTTACAGAACTCAAATTTCCATTAAAAAAAAAAAACTTTACTCTCTTCACAAGAAAATAGTCATTTGAAATGAGAGTCTAATATTAAAATAACAAAACTTTCCAAAGCTGTCTTGAAGAAGCAAGTAAATGTCAGAGATCTGGCAAGTGATACAACATGAAGCCTGGCCGGAAATCGAGAACCATTAAAAATCCAGTGATCATAGTGAGCCAAGCTTCTGCTTCAGGTATCTTTATCAAAGCAATTTGTGTATGTGAGCCACAATCTTCCAAGCCTTTACTGTGCTAAAAGCCATTTAAACGTCACCTAAACTTCCCTTGTTTAGGTAGTAATGTGACATTTCTGACACATTAGATTCCAGTATTTATCTAAACAAAATAGAAATTCCCTTAAAACAGCAAAATGAAGAAAGTTATAAATTTATACAGCACAGGAAACATTCTTGGGTTCAGAAACTGGTAGAACTTGAAACACACTAAAATGAACAGACATACACACATACACTCTCAATTCCACTTAATCCAATTCATCTTGATGGGTGCCAGAGACTATCCCATAAGGCAGGAAACACCCTGGATTGGGAATAAGACCATTGCAGGGTATGCTCCTACACATACACACACGTCAACTTAGTAATACAACATATTTGGACACTATCGATATTGCTACTTCCCCATGCTAAAAACACTTAAGATTAATCAGTTATACTAACCCACAATTCTTTGGGATATGAATGTCCATAGAAGTGGGGTGGAAAGCACCTCCCACCAATGGATTTAGACGTATAATACTATGGCAAAATATTAATCATATATTGCACCTTTAACTTTAACTTTGCATTGTGGACTGTTACTACTGAACTGTACACCAATCCTTCTCTATCTGTAATCACTGTATCTGAAAATTCTGTTATATTTGCATCCACAATTCACTATTCACATTGAAACCCCCCCTTAATCTGCACATGCATGTACATTTTTTTTAAAGTGCATTTGTGCCAGTGAGAAGCTGTGTTTACTTTGTACTGTAACTAAATGTTCACACTATTGAGTCTATGAAGTGTTAAACAAGTAGGTCAGTAATGTTTTGGATGATTTATATTATGTTGAAATCCTTGGTGGACTAATACCGGTCGGTGTTTCATATGTGTGTATATTTTATTAACTTGGTAAATAACTAGCTTCTGAGGGCAGTGAACTGTCTCAAAGCGAGTACAGGCAAAAATGAAAGCATGACTACAGCCTTCCTTTGGTTTTGACTCATTTTTGACAATTAAATATCAAGACTTTGGACTTGCTTAAGTACTTTTTTTTTGGTATTTGACAAGCTGTTCTTAATACTATAACATTATATGCAACAGTTCATGGAGTGGAAACATCATGAAAAGTGTGAAAACTTGGCCAAGGGCAAGTACAATGTGTTACATGCTCATTATTTGGTTGTACATGATGTGCTCACTAATATACTTGAGCATAAGAATGAACTGTTAAACGTTTTTAAAAGTTCAGACAAAATAAGTGACAACTACATCTGTTTAAGAAACAGAGGCTTAGTTGTCACATAATTAAGGTGGGATTAAGACTCCAACCTCACTACCTTTATGGAATACACCCCCTCTAGATACCCAAATATACTCAAAAATTATGAACATCACATATGTAAATAATAAATCAGGTACTTGAATGAAAGTATAAAAAGGTTCTAAACTTTAAGTAGGGTCCAACTTCACCTTTCTTTTTTGTTTGTGTATTATAACGAATGTTACAAACTGATGAGTTTGACATTGGATAGATAGATGGATAGTGTCACACATGGGATGCAATCAAAGGGCTTAATTGAGGGTAAGATGACAGTTTGAGGACTGGTAAAGTGCACTAACTTCTCTTCTCCCTATTCCACAGATCAGCAGAAAGGAAACCCAAATAACCAGCACCAATTTCCGTCCTCCTCTCCAGACCACACCCTCCTACTGACCTCACTTCCGCCATTCCCGGCACAGAACCCCTGTTCCTGCACAGCCACTATAAAAACCCTATACCCTTTATTCCTCAGTTAGTTGGTCGGGACTCAGTCTTTGGTGACTACTCCGCATTTATTCGTGTTGCTTGTCAATATACGTGGTGGATCACCCAAACCTTTTTCCTTGTTCTGTCTTTTATTACAATAAATAGACTTTATTTGACCCCAAGGAAAAATGAAACTTTACAGAAGCACAATAGAATATAAATATTATATATATGCACTATATATATATATATATATATAGACAGTGATGTGAAAAACTATTTGCCCCCTTCGTGATTTCTTATTCTTTTGCATGTTTGTCACACAAAATGTTTCTGATTAGAATTAGAATTAGAACAATCTAGACGAGAACAGGATCATCAAACACATTTAACCATTAGTCAAATATAACACAAGTAAACACAAAATGCAGTTTTTAAATGATGGTTTTAATTATTTAGGGAGAAAAAAAAATCCAAACCTACATGGCCCTGTGTGAAAAAGTAATTGCCCCGAACCTAATAACTGGTTGGACCACCCTTAGCAGCAATAACTGCAATCAAGCGTTTGCGATAACTTGCAATGAGTCTTTTACAGAGCTCTGGGGGAATTTTGGCCCACTCATCTTTGCAGAATTGCTGTAATTCAGCTTTATTTGAAGGTTTTCTAGCATGAACCGCCTTTTTAAGGTCATGCCATAGCATCTCAATTGGATTCAGGTCAGGACTTTGACTAGGCCACTCCAAAGTCTTCATTTTGTTTTTCTTCAGCCATTCAGAGGTGGATTTGCTGGTGTGTTTTGGGTCATTGTCCTGTTGCAGCACCCAAGATCACTTCAGCTTGAGCTGACGAACAGATGGCCGGACATTCTCCTTCAGGATTTTTTGGTAGACAGTAGAATTCATGGTTCCATCTATCACAGCAAGCCTTCCAGGTCCTGAAGCAGCAGAACAACCCCAGACCATCACACTACCACCACCATGTTTTACTGTTGGTATGATGTTCTTTTTCTGAAATGCTGTGTTCCTTTTACGCCAGATGTAACGGGACATTTGCCTTCCAAAAGTTCAACTTTTGTCTCATCAGTCCACAAGGTATTTTCCCAAAAGTCTTGGCAATCATTGAGATGTTTCTTAGCAAAATTGAGATGAGCCCTAATGTTCTTTTGCTTAACAGTGGTTTGCGTCTTGAAATCTGCCATGCAGGCCGTTTTTGCCCAGTCTCTTTCTTATGGTGGAGTCGTGAACACTAACCTTAATTGAGGCAAGTGAGGCCTGCAGTTCTTTAGACGTTGTCCTGGGGTCTTTTGTGACCTCTCGGATGAGTCGTCTCTGCGCTCTTGGGGTAATTTTGGTCGGCTGGCCACTCCTGGGAAGGTTCACCCATGTTTTTGCCATTTGTGGATAATGGCTCTCACTGTGGTTCGCTGGAGTCCCAAACCTTTAGAAATGGCTTTATAACCTTTACCAGACTGATAGATCTCAATTACTTCTGTTCTCATTTGTTCCTGAATTTCTTTGGATCTTGGAATGATGTCTAGCTTTTGAGGTGCTTTTGGTCTACTTCTCTGTGTCAGGCAGCTCCTATTTAAGTGATTTCTTGATTGAAACAGGTGTGGCAGTAATCAAGCCTGGGGTGGCTACAGAAATTGAACTCAGGTGTGATACACCACAGTTAGGTTATTTTTTAACAAGGGGCAATTACTTTTTCACACAGGGCCATGTAGGTTTGGATTTTTTCTCCTAAATAATAAAACCATCATTTAAAAACTGCATTTTGTGTTTACTTGTGTTATATTTGACTAATGGTTAAATGTGTTTGATGATCAGAAACATTTTGTGTGACAAACATGCAAAAGAATAAGAAATCACGAAGGGGCAAATAGTTTTCACACACACTGTGTATGTATATATATATATATATATATATATATATATATTATACATACACACACATATATATACGCCATACACACACGCAGAGTATATAGTAAACAAACAACAGCCCTCCCAAGCACACACAATGTGTCCTTGCTTAAATAATGAAGAGCTGCTGCTGTCAATAACAGGCATGTAGGAGGCAATAAGATTGTGAGACCTGTCCAGATGTTTACATTTAAAGGCATTAATATTTGAATACAGCAGGTCTAGCTTGCTATGTCCATAAAAGGAGCATGCCTTTAAAAATCTTTTAGAATGTCTCTGGTGTTTATAGTGCTGATAAGGGAATGAATCATTTCTGTCACCTGACTTCACACAGCATTTCAAAGTCTGGATAATGCATAACAGTTTTAATTGTGATGTGCTTGATTTTTAGCATATCGTATTCACGTTAGTCTCCAGACACCCTGCTACTTTCCACTCCATCTTTTGACGTCAGATGTAATCCATCCAGCATTAAACAGCATCTGAATTAGGAGGTTTAGGCTGGTTCTTTGAAGTACCCAAAATGCCACAATACCTGAACTTGCTGCAACTTGCCATGAGATGTGAAAGATCTTTCAACTTAAAAAATTATTTCCCCTTTTATTTTGGCTTGGGATCTTCACCCTTGCCATCTTTGGAAAAGATGCTCCTCGATTACAGTGAGATAGCTTCTTAGGTGGTAGTGATCACAGTGGTACCAGCAAAGAATAGGAATGTTTAATAAATTCCACTGTATATTCCTCAAAGCATCTTACATTTCCAGATGTTGTAGAGGCAAGGTTGCCTTCAGATCCTCATTGCTCACCCTGTGACATCTTTTAAGTTTGCTTTCAGTCAAGCCGAAGGTCAGGTTTGCGATGACAGCAGCATAGTCTCAATTTAAAATTCACTAAACATTCTAGAGTAACAAGCCAGTGGCCAAATTTTAACATTAATAATTGGCAAAAAAGCTTATAGAGGCAAAACTCAAAAAACAGATCTTCTGTAAAAAGGTTACTTGCGGTGCCTAGATGTAGACTGAGCATCTACTAGATTTCATTCAACTTTTATTTTGATATCACAGTTAACGTGCATGAATTAAACATTTTTATAAGAGTAATGTCACTTTGTGGTAAAAGGGTAATATGCAACGGACTGTTTTGCTGCTAAATAAAGTTAAAAACCTTAAAAGGGTCCCTCGTTCGGGTTTGGCTTTGTTTCATGCATCTCATCTCCAGCAGCTGCCTCATTGTCTTCTATAATGCTTTTAAATACTATTTACCTATTTCTTATGAGTTAATTCATTAATTTTGTAATTCACAGAAAGTTCTGCAAACAGAATTTTTCTAAGGGCACTCATGTTTTGAGGATAGGGCAAGAAAACACAACAGTGATAGATATTCCAAATTATTAGCAATGTTTGTTGAGGTCCTATCTTCAGTTTTGCTATAGAAAGTGTATATGGAGAGTATTAAAACATCAAGTAATATCAAATAATTGGTATGGTGCTGGGTCACATCTCCAGAATATGCTGTGACACAAATTACCAACATGTGAAATCCTGAAGGGGGAACTAATAGATCAATATGGCTGTCTTAAATCTTTTTACATTTTTTTTCTTAGAACACTTCCATTGTATATGGATTACTTTATTGTAGTACTCAATGAATAGCTAGTTTACCAAGCATGCTCTGTCGATTTCTGTTAAGTTACCCAGTACGAGATGGGATAAAGATGATTACTTTGAATGATTAAAGTGCACATTGCAGACATTTATTTAGGTATTTGCATACATTTTGGTCACACCATATAGAAAAGACAACACATTTTCTACATGTGCCCCCACATTCCAGGGCACCATAATATATGGGACACAGCAATATCCTTTGCATGCAATGACCGATTGAAATCTGTGATTCACAGATATTTCCATGTGCTGAACATCTTCTCTGGTGATGCTCTC
The DNA here is from genome assembly GCF_016835505.1 of Polypterus senegalus. Lineage (NCBI taxonomy): Eukaryota > Metazoa > Chordata > Cladistia > Polypteriformes > Polypteridae > Polypterus > Polypterus senegalus. The sequence continues at coordinate 130,506,787 of NC_053159.1, forward strand.
TAATGCAGCTATTTTCAGTATCTACTTGTTTCGGGGGCAGGTACCCTTAAGGTTTATCTTCAGCATATGCTTAACTGGATTTAAATCAGGTGGCTGACTTGGCCATTCAAGCATTTTCCATTTTTTAGCTCTGAAAAACTCCTGGGTTGCCTTATGTTTGGGATTATTATCTTGTTGTAGGATGAAATGCCATCTAGTGAGTTTGGAAACATTTTCTAGAACATCATCAATGAAGATAAGCGTGCTCTCTATCTGCCTCCTGAATCCTTGGTGGACTAATACCGGTCGGTGTTTCATATGTGTGTAGATTTTATTAACTTGGTAAATAACTAGCTTCTGAGGGCAGTGAACTTTCTCAAAGCGAGTACAGGCAAAAATGAAAGCATGACTACAGCCTTCCATTGGTTTTGACTCCTTTTTGACAATTAAATATCAAGACTTTGGACTTGCTTAAGTACTTTTTTTTGGTATTTGACAAGCTGTTCTTAATAGTATAACATTATATGCAACAGTTCATGGAGTAGAAACATCATGAAAAGTGTGAAAACTTGGCTAAGGGCAAGTACAATGTGTTACATGCTCATTATTTGGTTGTACATGATGTGCTCACTAATATACTTGAGCAAAAGAATGAACTGTTAAACGTTTTTAAAAGTTCAGACAAAATAAGTGACAACTACATCTGTTTAAGAAACAGAGGCTTAGTTGTCACATAATTAAGGTGGGATTAAGACTCCAACCTCACTACCTTTATGGAATACAAATTATTATGTTTGGGATTATTATCTTGTTGTAGGATGAAACGTCATCTAGTGAGTTTGGAAACATTTTCTAGAACATCATCAATGAAGATAAGCGTGCTCTCTATCTGCCTCCTGAAGACTGTTTCTGATCTGTTGGACAGGCATTTGGGGCTCTCTCTTTACCATAGTGAGAATTCTTCTGTCATCAGCAGTGGATGTCTTTGGCCTACCAGTCCATTTGCAATTACAGATCTCACTAATGCATTCTTTCTTCTTAATGATACTTCAGACAGTTGATTTAGTTAATCCTAAGGTTTTACCAATGTCTCTAATTACTTTTTCCTTGTTTTTTCACCTTATAATGGCTTCTCGGACTTTCACTGGCACAGTTCATATTGAACAATGGCAACTACAGACTCCATAGGAAGTCTGTAGGTACAAGCAAGTCCAGGTATCTTATGTGTGCACTAATAAAGCAAAAAAAAAAAAAACACACCTGAGACCTGAGTAATTACAAACACCTGTGATTCCAACTGTCCAAATATTATGGTGCCCTGAAATTGAGGTACCATGTATAAAAAGTGTTGTCATTTGTACAAGTTGTGACCAAAATGTATGCAAATACCCTTAAATGAAAGTCTGCAATGTGCTCTTTAATCATGTCTGATTTGTAATTTTAAACTGTGGGGCAGAGGGGTAAATTAAGGAAAAATGTGAGGGCACTGAAACTATTAAAAGTAAGCAGTCAGGCCTCAAGAGGTTTCTTTTCTTTTCTTTATCTTCCATAAACTGTTCTTGTTAATTTGTGGGGAATGCAATAAAGAATACTGTAATTCATTTGTCAATATAATTTCAGTAATATTCAAATAACAACATGATGATAAAATAATTTGCACTCCTTTTCTGAAGAAATACTACATACATATAGAACTAAACAAACAAACCAGCACTATTAAAAAGTTCACTGTTTGAAAAAAAAACTATACATCACACAATGGAAGATGAAATTCACCTTCTTTAATTAAAGGGGTGAGGAAGATTAAAACAGTAAATAAACAGAAAATGCTTTATATACAATTCTTAAAATGACATTTTTAAAACAGTATCAGGTGGTCTGGGGGAACCTTGCAGCGATGTAGATCTTTGGAAGACTGATTGCTGACCATTATATGTACTGTATTTGCAGAGAACCTTAACACATTTTAAAATGAAAATTACTTTAAGTTGAAAAAGATCAGTCCAAAAATCAAATCTTGTGAATAATTTAGAAACATTTCCTACAATGCACATAAAGGCATAGATTTTGCTACATGGTAAGACCCAGTCTTAGGATGGCAACTAAGGACAATTCCAACCACCCCCACACAACCCCTTAAAAACACTGTTGCAACTTTGCACCACAACTGTTTTTTAACAATCTAGTTATGGGTGAGGTTTTCAAAATGTAATATATAAATGCTAAATTTAATACTATTTAGGCTGACTGCTTAAATCTGAATTAGAGAGGTTGAGCTAGTATCTAAAATGACCATATTTTAGACCTGTTTATTAAATATAAAAAAAAAGTGTAATAATTCCACCTATGAGAAAATATTTATGGCACGCAAACCTTAGTATGAAAAATGGAAAAAGGGTGCCTAGATCCAAAAGATTAACATGCTGATTTTTCATACTCAATTATGTGTATAGGTTATAGGTAAAACATTCTACAACAGAAGTCAAATTTAAAATTCTTTCATGTCAAAGGAATGAAGTGACACTACAAGACTGCTGTTCTCCAGACCAATCCTAAAAAAAAGAAACTCTTTTTAGAGCCAATATTTAAAAAAAACATAGGAAACACACAAAGAAAGTACAAAAAGAACTTGATTAAGAAGTATCTATACAAGGCTTGTCACAAGGTCAAAGAAAGAAGTAGTTGATTATAAATTAACTAATACTTAAAGAGAAAATCATATTATAAAAGAGCTTATTTTTTTTTTTTTTAGGTTTCTAAAGTTCAATATAACATTCTCTCCCCCTTTTATTTTTCAAACCAATCTTCTGGTACTGTTCAAAGTTCCAACATGTAACTTTGAGCATATGAAACTGCAACAAGGCATATTTCCCCTGACTATTGATTACCTCTTGTTTATATTACAGAAGTGCTTAGACCTTCTACCAGTGAAGACATAGCTAAGCTCACTCAACATCCTTTGGGACAAAGATTTTTAGAAAACTGAAAAATGTTTGCCTCTCTTCCGACAAAGACTTAACTGTTTAAAGTTAGACACAAAGGTTTAAATATTTCACTAGAGTCAAATGGCATGCATTGCTGTTGTTAATATAGCTAAATATTTTACACTCTTACTTGAGTGACAGTCAGTGATGAGCCCATTTTGAATTACCAACCAGGCTGTCCTGCTTTAAGAGACCATGCACCCTAGGGTACAGACTATGTCAGCTCCAGGTATCTTGACTCATTACTACTAGTATTGTGCAGCATGTAAGCTTGTAAATGCCAAAGGTCTTGGATACAACTAATCTGATTTGCCCCAAGAATAAAATGAACTCCCTGTGTGACACATGGTTCAAAGGCAAGTACAGTTAGTCAAAGAATAAATTATTATAATTTTTATATTTTTAGCTTTGGCATTTGATGTGATTGTTACTTATTGTGTGCTGAAGAAATCTAGGAATATTCAGGTCTCAAAAGAAGATGTGTTAAAACTAAACATGTTGAATGTCATTAAGAATTTTTGGAAAAAGTCAAATACCTACATACAAACCAGTTGCTACTCAAGTTGTCAAACTATGCATCAGGTGTTGCCAATGTCAAATAATGGAAATGCAGAAAATAATGTTCTAGCACAATCTGGCATGTGGAATGTAAGAGCAGGACTAGCAAATCAACTTCTTAACCTCCTAGAACACTGACAATATTGCAGCCATGTAAGAAATGGTTCAGCTGAGAATCATGTTCAGATGTGAGCATATCACATTTACTGCTGAAACCTCAATACAGTATAAGCAACTGAGGCTGGAATGGTTGACTCATTACCTTTAACTGAAAAATCATTCCACATTATTAAAAAATGAAAATGCTTGTACTTCACTATTCTTAAACAGAAACAGTGGAAAAAAACAACCCTATATTAGGGTCTATATCAGCCCATCAAAATCATACAAAAAAGAGACCATCACAGCATTTTTACAGTCTCATATATATTTTTCAGTGAGGCAAAATTTACTTTTTTTGCTTTTACAGAAAACTATTGTGTTGCTTGTGGGTACCTAATGAAATTAATTTCAACACCTGGTTATCCCAGAAGGGTTTTATAAAACCAGAATATATTAAAGTTTCCTTCAAATAAACATACACCCTGCTGACATTACTCTGTTGTCTTGAAAGATTTTCAGTATATTAAACCTGTAACACTGTTGATGGGTTGAGTAAGTGTTTAATAAATGCCTGCCACTAACAGTTTAGGCAGGGCCAAAAGAAACCTGCTATTCACTGGCAGTTTTTTTGCTCAGCATTTGAGGAAACTCAGGCCAAATGTTGTATGGATATTTTGAAATGGTGTAATAGCAAAAATTTAAATAGAGAAAAAAAATCATAATACAACTAACTGACAGTAAATAGAGCAGATAAAATCTGGAAATGACGTGCTTAAAAAACCAAGCCTAAACAGATGTTGTAGGTATGTCGGGACAGAAATTAAGATTAGTAGGTAGAAGATAGATAGGAAATACAATGTAATTACAACACAGGCTCAATTCAGGATGAGGTAAGTAACATGGTCAAGCCAATACAGGCCAAAATTGACAATTCTGGTTGATATCAAGCAAAGTTAAGGTAATGAGGTTAAAGCAGTGAAAGATATGATACCAAGATGTAAAAATAGGCATGATGGGGAAAGGTAAATATACATATATTGGTGAAAAATACTTTAGAAATGCATGTTACAATTAATATGAGCAATTACAGATGAACCTACTGTAGTAGTTAGGCCCTTGGAACACTTGCTTCTATCCTGAAGAAAAATAATTTCAAAGGAAACCCACATATGTATAATGAAATTATCATTTTGCACTTGAAAAAAAGATTAAGATTTTTCTTAGTTCCTCAGCTCATCAAATAACTTCATTAACCATCCTGTTACCTCTCCTGTATATAAACATTACTATCAGTTCAACAGATTTTGGGTCTTGATTTATTTTTTCCTTCTACTCTGCAGTATCATGCCATCATTCAGATCTGGATGTCAATACAATGCTAGTTAGTTATAATCACTAATGTTAATTTTAGCCTCAAATCATGTCGTGTCACAGAGAAGACTTTTGTGACTTTCATTAAACACTCTACCACATGATGCTGTAGGAAGGTAAAAGGTATCTAAGAATGAAAAAATAAATTCTAAAAGGTACTCTGCTAATGGCCTGGCAGACATTTTCATCAAAAAGGAAAAAGGCAAAGAAACAAAAACTTGAAAAGATATGATCTGCTGCTTCCCTTAGCTCCATGAAACACAGCATACTCTTTTCCTAAACTGCTGTCTTTTCTATGGGTCACTGACCAGTGGCTGCGTCCACATATCAGTGTGGATTTCTGGCCACAAATCTTCATTATTTGCTTGTGATCCAAACTGTAGTCCAATTCAGCCCTCTTTTAATCTGAGAATCACAGCAAAAAACCCTATGACAGGTACCCACTTCTAGAAACCAACAACCTTATTTTTCTCCCTATCTCTTTCTTTCTGCCACCGTTTTGAGCATTTCATTCCCAGGAATTTAGTTTCTTGCATTTTGCCTCACATCGCTGTTTTTTGCTTGGCCACTCTTCAGCCTACTTTGGCCCATTTGAGAAAAGCAGGGATGTCCCGGACTGGCACATTACGGGTTAGTGCCTTTACTCTGAGGTTTCGGTCATCTGTCAGTAAGACAACCTCTCTGTGTAGTCGAATTGGCTCATCTGGAATAAGACATGAAATAATTAAGACAACTAAGTAAAACAGTCAAATTTGAAATGGATCTGGTGCTTTAATATACAGTATTACTAAACCTGACTAATGCAAAACATCCTTCATCAAGTGAATTATATTTGTGTGTCTGCTGAATGAGAATATCTTCATGCAGTCTACTATTATGATCTGTAATAAATAGTGTTTGTGTTGGCAATGTCTTCTAGGGCAGACTTCATTTGGGAAGACTATGAATTAGAAATGTGTAGCTAAATGCATTTTCTTTAATTTATCCAAAAACCTTACCTTTCTGAGTGGGCATAAAGTCCTTGGCTTTGTCTTTGCAATAGTGGAGACAACAGGACAAAATAAGATCATCATTATTTCCCTAGAAAAAGAACAACCAAATGATAATGATTTTTCCTTACAATGGGGCAAATTGAACATTACACTGCATTGCACCCTCCTCCTTCCAAGTACCTGTTGTCCTGAGGTATCCTCACTGCGGAAGGCAATTGACTCCAGTTCATTTCCTCTACTGGTCAGTGCTCTCAGACAGGGTTCCCTGGCTTCAAACTTGCTCTCTAGGAAGTGGACCGCTTTGCGTGCTCGTTCCTGTACCTGGCGGGCATGACTTCCTGTGCGGTACTCCGTTTCCTGGCCTCTCACCAACCCATCGAGCTCAGTGATCACTAATGAAACAAGGCAGTTACTTTGTTAGCACTCAGAAATTACATTCATACCACTGTATAAAATAATGTTTGGTAACAAAAATTGAACATGTAATTGTAATAAAAATGGTTTATTTTCTTGTAGAGTAAGTGTCCTTACATACCTTACATCATATGCACTACAGAGTTCTTAAACAGTTTCAAGAAGCACCTCTCATCATAGGCATCAGTTTGTGCTACTTGCGTTTTTTATACATCTTTCTGGATGAGTGCTTCCCATTTAAGGAGTGTTCCTTAAAGAACATTCTACCAACTTACTATGCATTTAATGACACTCTGCTCAAAAGTTTCCTCTGACCACTTAATTGCTGAGCTCCAGCAACAACGAGGAGGAAGGTCGTTTTTCATTTCTTTTAAAAGAATTTAAAAAGTGAAAGTAGCATTTCTTTTGGTAAATTTAACAAAGCAGAAATGTGTTTTGATAAATCTCTAGCACTACTCGAAAAAACAACACAGCATTTCAGAGCAATTTGAATTGTACCTCACACATCTCGCACTACAAAATGCACTACATTACCAGAATGTGCAACTACCAATACTTTCTATATGAAAAAGTCCTTTTTCATGCCTTCATCACTTTGCCCAAATTACTAAATTTTTTTATTGATGGTCATCCTTGATTTAGTATTAACTGAGTAAATGAAGTTCAAAATGCAGAGTCTTCTAGTATATAAACATAGCACCTTGCTACAAAGCAATAGCTAATTTGTCAGAAGTGTTAAATTAATTTTTATTTAATGGGAAACATACATATACTGGAGTACTGTTCAAGAAATCTTACAACCAGAAGATAAATAGACAGTTTTCTAAAACCTTTGCAATTTTCTAGATGCCTATAAGAATGTCCCATAAAATGTGATGATCATCTGAGTCATAATAATTAGATATAATAATTCTTTACATTTACTATGATTAAACAAATAGCACCCATAAAAGTGGCCATTTCTCTATACCATATTCTTTACTCAACATCTGATATAATTAAATTTAACATCAAAATAAAATTTTTTGGACATTGAGCATTTGAATCAGAATAGAGATTATGAGGACAAAAAGCAGGCACTCTGCATAATCTTTACTATTTTGGACCCAGAATGGATTCTTAGTATATTGCACCAAGGTAACTCATGCTGTAAATTCAGTGGATTTCACTGATGATTTACATAGGTCATCGAAAAGTAAAATGTCTCACAGGAGCCAAGGTATCAAACATTGAAGTCAAATTTAAACACTTCCATGAGTACCTTTAATTTTTGACATCAGTAATATCCTTTTTTTTAGCAATGCAGATGATGTTGGCTGTTACAGGTTATATTCTCCCGACTACTGGTTTGTGTTGTGCATTAAATAGGGTAGCTATTAAAAACGGCTAGTTGATTTTTCGGAAAGACCTACAATTTCATGAACTATAGTCTTTAAATTAAAAGGAAAGGACCTTGGTATCTTCAAAATATTGCAAGAATATGCCATTAGTGACTGATACCACCACCATTTAGGTAGTAGATCTGTGATCCTAAATACTGTTTCTATAGAATCCTAGTCATCATTGTTCCCGCTTTTACACAAAAATTGGCATATCTAAATTCATAAAAAGCCATAAATACAACTGTCATTCAATCCACATAGATTACAATTAGAACTTGAATTAAAGTTAAATCTTCCAGCAGAAGTGCTTAAACTAATAATGTCCTATAACTGAAGGTGTAATGATATAGAACTCTTATACATTACCATTTAAAATACTCTTTGTTAAATATTTGCTAATTAGGTAATAAACCAGTTTTCTATTATCCAATTTTTGATAAAATACTGCAGCAACTCAGAACTGGTTAGCTGAAAACTGAAACAGCTACATGATCCACACAGGGCCCATTATCTCCCCCATTTCGCTTCATCCCACCCCAAAAGAGAACAGAAGAGCAAAGTCATAACCAACAAGGTAACAAGATGAAGGGTAATACAAAATTAAGCAAGAAAAGCATTAAGCGCACCACTAAATAAACTAATGTATATTTTGGACATCCTTTATGATGTCACATTTCCTGAGCATTAATAGAAATTCCAAGTAAAACACTGCAGCATAAGGTACATTTAGTCTAACAAGTGAAAAAGAAGAAGGATGTCATGGTGATTCCAGACAGGAAAATTGCATAGCTTACTGATAATTATGAGGGCAGGTTTTTTGGAGAATGGGAGTACAGATATGCAATTTCATAGTAGGGGTAAATAATTTCTTAATGTGATGCCTTAAATCAATATTTAAGACATCACTGTTCTTAAAGACAGCCTTGATTATTTTTGTTTAAAAAAGATTGATAATAAATCTTACAAAGATATAGTGACAGCCAAATTAGATACCATAAGGAGTAATGCAGGTAGATGCCAAGGGGGACAGCACCAGAGTCAGACAGGGTGCAGGGTGAACACCTAATGCTAGAATTTAAGGTCAGGGACAGGCACTCCTATACTCTGTCTAAATCTTGCTAAAGTGGAGTGCTTAACTTTAATGTTCCTTTGTCATTTCATAAAGAGTTAGAAAGCAGTGATTTAACTGTCTACTAGTTCTTGGTGGGAGAATGAAAAGGTAATATGGATCGAATACAATTAAAATGAGGAACAACATTAATCTTAATAACATAAAACTAAAATTGAAAAATAGAGAGGGAACTTTATTCAACTCTTAGAGGCCATGGCAATACCAAGTATGATGTGAAGGGAAGCAGCTCAACAACAAATATCATTGTTCATATTCATAAGGGAGGATTTCACCCAGTTTATTATATAACCAGATAAAAGGTTCAAAAGACTTAATCATATTTAGGATATGTGGGGTATCGGAAGAAGCATTACAAAAACTACAAACCGGATTCCAAAAAAGTTGGGACACTAAACAAATTGTGAATAAAAACTGAATGCAACGATGTGGAGATGGCAAATGTCAATATTTTATTTGTAATAGAACGTAGATGACAGATCAAACGTTTAATCCGAGTAAATGTATCATTTTAAAGGAAAAATATGTTGATTCAAAATTTCACGGTGTCAACAAATCCCAAAAACGTTGGGACAAGTAGCAATAAGAGGCTGAAAAAAGTAAATTTGAGCATAACGAAGAGCTGGAAGACCAATTAACACTAATTAGGTCAATTGGCAACATAATTGGGTATAAAAAGAGCTTCTCAGAGTGGCAGTGTCTCTCAGAAGCCAAGATGGGTAGAGGATCACCAATTCCCACAATGTTGCGCAGAAAGATAGTGGAGCAATATCAGAAAGGTGTTACCCAGCGAAAAATTGCAAAGACTTTGCATCTATCATCATCAACTGTGCATAACATCATCCGAAGATTCAGAGAATCTGGAACAATCTCTGTGCGTAAGGGTCAAGGCCGTAAAACCATACTGGATGCCCGTGATCTCCGGGCCCTTAAGCGACACTGCACCACAAACAGGAATGCTACTGTAAAGGAAATCACAGAATGGGCTCAGGAATACTTCCAGAAACCATTGTCAGTGAACACAATCCACCGTGCCATTCGCCGTTGCCAGCTGAAACTCTACAGTGCAAAGAAGAAGCCATTTCTAAGCAAGATCCACAAGCTCAGGCGTTGTCACTGGGCCAGGGATCATTTAAAATGGAGTGTGGCAAAATGGAAGACTGTTCTGTGGTCAGGCGAGTCACGATTCAAAGTTCTTTTGGAAATCTGGGACGCCATGTCATCCGGGCCAAAGAGGACAAGGACAACCCAAGATGTTATCAACGCTCAGTTCAGAAGCCTGCATCTCTGATGGTATGGGGTTGCATGAGTGCGTGTGGCATGGGCAGCTTGCATGTCTGGAAAGGCACCATCAATGCAGAAAAATATATTCAGGTTCTAGAACAACATATGCTCCCATCCAGACGTCATCTCTTTCAGGGAAGACCCTGCATTTTTCAACAAGATAATGCCAGACCACATTCTGCATCAATCACAACATCATGGCTGCGTAGGAGAAGGATCCGGGTACTGAAATGGCCAGTCTGCAGTCCAGATCTTTCACCTATAGAGAACATTTGGCGCATCATAAAGAGGAAGGTGCGACAAAGAAGGCCCAAGACGATTGAACAGTTAGAAACCTGTATTAGACAAGAATGGGAGAGCATTCCTATTTCTAAACTTGAGAAACTGGTCTCCTCGGTCCCCAGACGTCTGTTGAGTGTTGTAAGAAGAAGGGGAGATGCCACACAGTGGTGAAAATGGCCTTGTCCCAACTTTTTTGGGATTGGTTGACACCATGAAATTCTGAATCAACATATTTTTCCCTTAAAATGATACATTTTCTCAGTTTAAACTTTTGTTCCGTGATTTATGTTCTATTCTGAATAAAATATTAGAAGTTGGCACCTCCACATCATTGCATTCAGTTTTTATTCACGATTTACTGTATATAGTGTCCCAACTTTTTTGGAATCCGGTTTGTAGAGTAAGTAGTCATCAGTACATGAAAAGTGTAAGTGGTTGGAACTGCCATCAGTAATGGGAGTGAGCAATTTAAAGTTACGGATTGTAAGCCCTGACATTCTAGGATATTATTGTTATGGTTTTTGATTTTCGACCATGCAAATTTTAGCATGCTTTCTGACCAACTAGATATCAATTATAAAGTTTTTACACACAGATATTCCATATCTGACATTTGTTTTTGTGTTTCATCAAACTTAAAGTTTAAAAATTACCTCTATTTTACCATGATGCCATTTTGCTGATCCTGTTGCAATAATGCCTCCTCCACTTGCTGGGAAGCATGTTCACAAAGTCTCTAACCGTAACCTCTTTAGGTCAAGGATTTAATGGTCATCTCGAGTGGCAATGATTTACCTGAGTTTGTTGGATATCTCTTGAATCGGTGGCGTTAAAGATAATTATTTTTTACTTGTTCATTTTGGTTAATGAATCTCTGCTCTTGCTTGTAGTCCCTGATTGTTTGACCTGCCTCAGAGGAGGATCCAAAAAACAAGATGGTGCTGCCACCACCATACTTCTCAGGAATGGTATTTGAGCAGGGTTTGACTTTCAGCAAACAAGACATTTCATTTCTGGGCAAAGAGTTAAACTTTGGTGTTACAATACCAGAGCACCTTCTTTTAGCCGACTTCATAATTTCCCAAGTGCCTCCTGTAAAACACTAGCTGAGATGTCAAATGAGATTTTTTCAATGGTGGCTTAGTCTTTGTTGCTCTTCCCATAAAGCTGTGACTTGTTATGTACAGTCTTCCCAGTTAAAGACAATGTAGCTTGTAACTCCTTCAGAGATATCATAGGTTTCTTGGTGGCCTCAGCTTTCTTTTTGCACAATCACTCAGTTTTGATTGTGGATGGTCTACTATGGGCAGATTTACATGTGTCATACTCTTTCCATTTCAAATGAGTGATTTAACTATATTCCAAGGGCACGATAAAGAGCTGGGTGGAAGACTATTCCATATAGCCATAACTTCATTACCCAATATAACCATAAGTTACGAGGCTCTGAAACATAATTCACATCCCCATGTAGCCAATCCCTACCCACAGAAATAACCCACAAAAACCTAACCGAGACAAGCAGTGGCACCCTTAGTCGAACTAGGGCTCTAGGCAGATTCCACTACATTACAATTTCTTTTTAATAGCTTTAATTTGAACAATAAATGTATAAATACATAATAAATAAACAAAGTCTGACATATCACAAATTTAACAATACCTTTCAACATCAAATACCAAAACATTTTTTATAAGAATCAAAACTTGAAAGTGAACGTTTAGGGGTTTCTTCAGTCTCTTCGTTGCATTGGCAAAGTCACAACAGTTTCTAAGCGAGGTCTTAGTTGAAGTTGATCATAGCCAAGCCGATTATATACTATACATTCTTGTGCCATAGATGACCTCAACTATGTTTTGATGAGCTTAAGTTCTGAAAAACTGGTAACTGGAACGGTTGCTGCAATCCGGAAGGAATGCCACAGATTTGGACTTCAATAGTATTAATGGCAATGAAACGCCAATTGATTTGTTTCTTTTATAAATGAAGGCCTAATTATTATTAATAATAATGATGATCCAGGGTATCAAGGTGCTCTTTGTTACTTGATATGGTCAACAGTATCACTTGTGATATGATACAGCATCTACAGAAACAATTTTAATACTACCTCTACTACTAATAATAAAGATAAAAATATAAAACACAACTACTTCTGCTACTACTACTAATACTACTGCTGAACAAGCTTAATAAACTTAATCCAGTAAATATAGGGTCAAAATGAACCTGAATATTTAAAATAAACATGTATCAACAACACATATGAATTTGTCTAAACTTTGTTTGGTCTCTACAATGACAGAAGATAGTAATAAGATATTGACAAAATTAGTAATGTTAGCTGCCAGTAAAATGGACCAAAATTAATCTGAGCTAATTGCTCTTTTTGTTTGTCAAAGTTACTTGCGTTGTGCTTTTCTACAATTCAGCCAATAACTAAATAGTAAGTAAAAGAGAATGTGTCTTGGTGAAATTTACAAATGTGCCTACAATGCAACAACACTTAGCGCACTTAATATGTTGACTAACGTTAGCAGCCTATAACAATGTTTGTAGGGTTTGAGGTCTGTATGGTGGTATCAAATAATTCAAGCCATGTGTCAGCTAGGTACTGTAATGTCTGATAATTTTCATTAAATGCTCAATATCAAAACTATTACACACAATGTTAAAATTTAGATTTGTAAACACAACTGCAAGTGCAGTAATAGTTATTCTTCATGCTTTTTTCCCCCCCATTTCTTTTCTGCGCTTCTGACTGGTGTTGACTTGAAAACATCTCTTTTCTTGTTAATGGAAAATTAATCACAACAGGTGTCAACAATGTGAATTTGACGATTTATGAAACAGCAAAAATAGAGACAAGCTGTGAACCTCTAGAACTCCACTCCATTGAGGAGGTTGTTGCTTTGCATTATACTTCAGTGATTTTATGTGATATGCCTGGTTACATAATAGTTAAGATTAGGGATGTGGTAGGAGTTATCTGCCTCAATTCAAGTAAATCATGCAACAAAAATGTGGAAGCCAACTGGCTGTTCATCAGAGCTCCTGAATTATGGAGGTCTGTGAACATCGAAAGGGTCCCATGCACAGTATAGGAAGCAGCAACTCTGGAGGCAAACCCCCTGCATTTTATGAAAAAGAAAAAAATTCCCCAAGTTTTGTCACCTGCCTCTGACTGTAGTAAGAGCCTCAAACAAAATCCTCCAAAATGAAAAAACATAACTGTACATAAAATTGTCTAGGACTTCCAGAATTTCCAAGGGGAAAGGAAATGTTGTGCAAGTGCTTTCAAGGTTTAGTTTTACTTTACTATGGTAAAGCAGAAAAGGCAGAAGGTCAGCTTTTTGCACCTCCTAAAGATGGAAGACCTAGCCTTCCTTAGCTGAGCTCTGATGGAACTCAAAACTTGATAGAGGTGAATCCTGGAGCCTTTGACAATTTTTTTTAGAGTTGCAACAAGTCTGTTTCAACTCTAATTGATAGTGGGGAAAAAAGGTAATGATGAGATGGGAAGGGCCAGCACAGTTTGACCACCTAGTATAAAATGCACAACCACTAGGAAGGTTTGGGCACAATTTAGACCACATATCTGAAATACAAAAGAATCAGATTATCTTTAAAGGCTCTCCTTTTAGCCCACCAGTCTAAAATTATCCCCACGGGATCAATACTCTTGATCTACTGACTTTGCTTTTAAGAAAATAACTTCACTATGGAGAGATCTTGTTATCACTGTCATGATTGAGAGGAGACTGTTATGACATCTGTTGCGGATGAACACGTGATTTGGTGACTCTAGACACAGTCCATTTTCTTTCCTCCTCATTCACTGTTCTAAGTAAACAGCTTGACTTGTTAAACACTATACACTTATCCTATAATTGAAGGGCATCATCTTGTTCTTGGAAAATGCAGCATGAATCCTCCAGCCCCACAAAGATGTTTCCACATTCAGAGCCTGTGGCGCTGACAGAAGTCAGAGCAGAAATAATGGACGTCTTCTTTGAAAACAAATTCCTTCATTATTGAGCAGCTTGCTGCAACATGGGTCTTGATTCAACAGAATTCTAAGAGGACTTGGCTCTAATTCATAGAGTCCAGGCTGTGGTGAAAAATGAACCCTCACATGACCTCTGCAACAAATTCCTTGGGGCAGCAAGATGTGAAGATCCAGTCTTTAAAAGGCTGTGTTGTAAAATTAAATACAAACTATTTGAACTGAAAGACAGAAATTGTTGCAATAATGTATGTATTATTGGGATAAAAGAAAATTTTGAGGGTATCATCGAATTTTTGAAAAAGCTGCAGTCAATGATATTCTCTTTGTTACATGTGTTCAATCTGTCCATTGAGAGGTGTCATAGGAATTACTCTCTGTTCAGACTTTTCTAATTGTAAAATTCTGCACTACAACAACCACCAAAATCAAAGTAAATTCCCGATCTTTATTATGCCATTCAGTGAACCTATTCCTTACTAGAGTTTACTCCAACTACTGTAGCCACCAAGAAGACTATGCAACTGCCATATGAGGTGCATGGGTTTCCTTTATATCCTGCTCATCTTAAGCTGTGTCACATTTTTGACCACCTGATTTCTGAAGACCTGAAACATGCCAGCCAAGCCATTGACAGCTTTCACCACACTGGCACTTTTCTGTTATGAACTCTATCATGGCTGCCTACATTTTAAGGGCTTTAGACTCTAATATACAGTACCTGTTTAGAACATGTTTTTGAGCTTTGAACTTTTGTATTCCACCATGGAATGCTAATACTTAAACTTTTCCTCTTCTTTCTAAATATGCTGTATTTATTGGTTCTCCAGTTTCCTCTGGGTCGATCTGAACAACCCGTATTTGTGTTCTTCTTTCTGGGATTGACTCTGTCCAGGAGCTACTATCTCGGAGTATGCATCCAGAAGTATAGGACCAGCATCAGGAGCACCCATGGTATTGTTTGTTTTACTTTTATTTCCATTGTTTAGGGCAGTACCTTTATTATTAATCTAATTATCATTATTATAAACAGTTAAGCTGAAAGCTTAAAGTGTGTGTTCAAACAGAGAGGATTGTTCAATTGTTTATCAGTGTAGTGTTTCAGAAAGTCTTTGCGTTGTTTATTTTGTGAAAGGGACAGGGAAACAGGCAGACAGGCAGTTGCTGGCTCATCATAATAAACCATTGGGTTGTCAAGTGTGTATTCAACAGTTGGTTCTCCAGGTGCTGCACACTTTTTTTTGGTGTTATTTGCATTATTGTCCCATCTGTTATACTTAAAAAAAAAACAAAAAAAAAACATAGATTTAATTAATTAAATTAAAGCATACAGCTTGGAAAAAGCTTGGGGGTTGTACACCTACATCAGTATATATCTGAGAAATACTTTTTATATGATTATGAAGACAATTATTTTTTTTGTACAGCACTTTTCGCTGAGTTGTGGGACACACCCAGCACTGTGAACAATTCTCAGTTAAAATACAAGTATAGAAGTATTATGAATAGGTATTTTTTATAGTCCTGACTGAGTGCAAAGGGGACTGGGGAAAGCACAGCATAGTTTTCTCACATTTCTGTACTTTTATTTATTTTTTTCTTTTCCTTCTTCCTTTTACACTACATTCTCTGAATCATGTCTTATATCACCTTAACCTCTTGGAAATTTTGGAGCCACAGATTGAATACAAAGAGATAAAGTATTCTTAAATACCTATGGCGCAGGAAGGTTGATGTCGACTTCCTACAAGTGACTCTGCTGTTGTCCACAGATGTACTTTGTCTTGCGAATAAGCACTATAAGGTATTTTCCTTGTCTTGTGCCCAGTCCAAAAAATGTTGGATGGCCATCTTCATATGACATAACCTCCCAATTAAAATTCTTAGATTAAGTTCTGATGGCAACGGTCTATATTGTTATTTCCTAAATTAACTTGGTGGAAGAAAAATTGCTCCTTGTGCTAACTACATTCTCATCCCTTACTATCTTTCCTTTTTTACTTCTCAACAACGCATTAGTTTAGGGACTGCGAAAAGGCATATACAGTACGCGGGTACGGAAAGTATTCAGATCCCCTTCAATTTTTCACTCTTAGTTATATTGCAGCCATTTGCTTAAATCATTTAAATTTATTTTTTTCCTCATTAATATACACACAGCACCCCATATCGGCAGACAAAAAAGAATTTTTGAAATTGTTGCAGATTTATTAAAAAAGAAAAACTGAAATATCACATGGTCCTAAGTATTCAGACCCTTTGCTGTGACACTCATATATTTAACTCTGGTGCTTTCCATTTCTTCTGATCATCCTTGAGATCACCTTCATTTGAGTCCAGCTGTGTTTGATTATACTGATTGGACTTGATTAGGAAAGCCACACACCTGTCTATATAAGACCTTACAGCTCACAATGCATGTCAGAGCAAATGAGAATCATGAGGTCAAAGGAACTGCCTGAAGAGCTCAGAGACACAATTGTGGCAAGGCACAGATCTGGCCAAGGTTCCGAAAAAATTTCTGCTGCACTTAAGGTTCCCAAGAGCACAGTGGCCTCCATAATCCTTAAATGGAAGACGTTTGGGACGACCAGAACCCTTCCTAGAGCTGGCCGTCCGCCAAGCTGAGCTACCGGGGAGAAGAGCCTTGGTGAGAGAGGTAAAGAAGAACCCAAAGATCACTTTGGCTGAGCTCCAGAGATGCAGTCAGGAGATGGGAGAAAGTTGTAGAAAGTCAACCATCACTGCAGCCCTCCACCAGTCAGGGCTTTATGGCAGAGTGGCCTGTCGGAAGCCTCTCCTCAGTGCAAGACACATGACAGCCCACATGGAGTTTGCTAAAAGACACCTGAAGGACTCTGAGATGGTGAGAAATAAGATTCAAGATAGAACTTTATGGTCTTAATTCTAAGCGGTATGTGTGGAGACAACCAGGCACTGCTCATCACTTGTCCAATACAGTCCCCACAGTGAAGCATGGCGGTGGCAGCATCATGCTGTGGGGGTGTTTTTCAGCTGCAGGGACAGGACGACTGGTTGCAATCGAGGGAAAGATGAATGCGGCCAAGTACAGGGATATCCTGGACAAAAACCTTCTCCAGAGTGCTAAGGACCTCAGACTGGGCGAAGGTTTACCTTCCAACAAGACAATGACCCTAAGCACACAGCTAAAATAACGAAGGAGTGGCTTCACAACAACTCTGTGACTGTTCTTGAATGGCCCAGCCAGAGCTCTGACTTAAACCCAATTGAGCATCTCTGGAGAGACCTAAAAATGGCTGTCGTCCAACGTTTACCATCCAACCTGACAGAACTGGAGAGGATCTGCAAGGAGGAATGGCAGAGGATCCCCAAATCCAGGTGTGAAAAACTTGTTGCATCTTTCCCAAGAAGACTCATGGCTGTATTAGCTCAAAAGGGTGCTTCTACTAAATACTGAGCAAAGGGTCTGAATACTTAGGACGGACCATGTGATATTTCAGTTTTTCTTTTTTTAATAAATCAGCAACAATTTCAAAAATTCTTTTTTTTTGTCTGTCAATATGGGGTGCTGTGTGTACATTAATGAGGAAAAAAATTAATTTAAATGATTTTAGCAAATGGCTGCAATATAACAAAGAGTGAAAAATTGAAGGGGGTATTAATACTTTCCGTACCCACTGTATTACACATTTACTCTTATGTAACAATATACTAACAAAGGTTGCTCCAAAAACAGCATCAGTAAAGTGGCTATTCATTTGTGCAGTGTGGACTACTATAGAAACTTTGGAATGATCCAAAGTAGCTTATGTGAGACATCTCATCTATTCAATATTACATGGTTCATTGTAAGAACTGTGAATCCTTAATATTCAGAAGTAATTTTACCAGCATAATAAATTCTTCATTGCATGGTTATGAATAACCACTCTACTGATGCTTTATAACAATTGTAAGAGCCATTTGCTAGCTATTTAGGCTATGTTATGTTGAGAGAAGTATTTTCTTAGTTACATTAAATGTTTGCTTATAAATTAGTGCATAGTGTATGGGAGGTTCTTATACCCCCCACAAGCTGAACTGAATTGGTATATTCTAACTATTTCTTGCCCCTCTGACTACAGATTAGTCTCAGTTAGTGACCTGCCTTGCCATAAGAGAGGCATAACTGTGCCTTAACATGCCCAGTTGTATGCAATGTAATGTGCTCTACTGAATGTGTAGCGCTGTACGTTAAGAGTGTACTGAAAGTGAAGTAAATCACAGAAAAATAACATCTTTAAGTATAGAAAACAAGAAAAGTTAAGTTTAAAGAAAAATGATTTTTTTCCTTTTTTGATTTTTATTCTGCGTGTGTAACAATGTTTCCCTATTCTTGTGTGGACTGTTTGCCTTGAATTTACACTAAACCTTTTTAAAACAAACTTTTTTGGACTGAGAGATTCTTTTTGTACGTGTTTCTCATGCTTGATCCTGCTTTACCTAGTAGCAGCTACAACCAAAACTATAGTAATAAAGATACATTTTTGTAGTACTTAAACTAAAGTGTTACCTCCATTTGGTATAAAGCCGAGTACATTACTAATGATCCAAATGAAATAAGTGCTTTGTAGAATTATATTCTGAGTTATTTTCTAAACACTCCAAACCATCCCCTATTCAAGTTTCTTTTTACCCAAAATAACCCTCGTCCCGACTTTAGATTCTCTTTTTACTGCGACTGAACTTAAGGAGGCTTTAGATGGCCTGCAGGCTAGGAAGGCTCCTGACTCAGATGGGTAGCTGGCAGAGATCTTAGCATTTTAGAAGTAACTTTCGACCTCCCTATATTGAATGTTTAAAGCTGCTATCTTCACTACTGGACTGGTCAAATCCATCAGCACAGCTACGATTAACATTGTTGTTAAAACAGTCCCCCCTGACTGTTCAAACTATTGCCCAATTTCTCTGAAGAACTGAGATGCAAAGTTATTGGCCAAGCTTCTGGCAAAACTCCTTTAAAATGTAATCTTCAAATTAATTCACACATTTCAGACAGGCTTCAATCTTTCTTGCCAAGGGGGAGATAATGTAAGATGTCTCCTGCACACTGATGGTGCTCTTACTCTTCCACAGGCTCCTGCTCGGTTTCCTCTAGATGATGAAAAGGCATTTGATTGTATCAACTGGAAGATTTTTTGGCAAGTTTTCCATCAGATTGGTTTCAGTACATGTTGTATTGATATGATCTAAATGCATTGCCCTTTATAGTCAATCTCAATAATTTGAAAATATCACAAACCTTTTAGATTTTTAAAGATGCCAGGCAGGCCTGTCCACTTTTTTGGCTACTGTTTAATTTGTCTCTTAAGCCTCTTGTGGATGCCATTTATAACTCAGACTTTATTTCTCCCATCATAGAAAATGATACCCACCACAAAATATCTGCCTATGCTGATAACATTTTGCTGTTTCTTGGAAAGACCACCTCTGCCCTTCCTGATGTCCTCAGCTTGTTTAGTACTTTTGAAGCCCTGTATGGGTATGAAATTGATTGTCTGCTCTTCTCCTTTCCAGTCCTTACAATATTAAATACTTTTTCTCACTAGCTGTCCCATGTGCAAACTGCGTCATTTATCAATGGAGCGACACCTCTTCCTGTATACACCATATAAATACAACAAATTATAAACACAGTTTTAAGAGTGCTAAAGACTCCCTATAGTTATAATCTCACATGATTGTATCATTTTGTTCTAGACTGGCTGCTACTAAATTAAATGTCGTGCCTTGGTTCAATTTTGTTAGTGCTATAATTCCACTTCCTCCTTCTATAAAATACCGCAAGAAGTTGCATTTTTATCTGTCTTGATTTGTGTGGGATGCCAAAAGATCTTCCATCCAACACTGACATGTGACAGGAGTGGCCATGCATGATTTGGAATTATACCAATAGGTATTTACCTTGATATCTGTTTGGAGCTGGTTGAAATATGCTAGAACCCTACCATCCTGGTTTTCAATTAAATTGAACCGGCTCCATCCCAGAACTCTCTCACTTCTTTCATTTACTTTAGTGAATTTAAAATGTCAACCTCTTAAATTAGGTTCTGTAAATTTCTTTAGTGCTGTTTGAGCACATGAACATAATTGATGCAATTATTTAAATATGTTAGTTGATGTGGCATACATCAACACATCTTGTTTTGACCATCTTTCAAGTGATCAACATGGCAGCGCCTAGTTCTTTTGCAGATCCTTCGTGTAAAAGACTGCAGACTTCTAAAGTATGAGTGTAATTTAACCAAAAGACAAACAATACTGTGTTCTGTACACACTGTACAAGTACCAGCTCAGGTACAAGGGCGAGGCAAACAAGGCACTTGCCTCGGGTGAACAATGGGAAAGGGTGCCAAATTGATGAAAAATGAAAATGAATAAATTGCAAAAAAAAAAAAAACAAATGTATGTTGCAATGTTTGTCAAATACCTTATGCAAACTGAATTTGCATCCGATGTTCTCGCTCGATATGCTCGCTTCCTCATATGATATAAGGAGTAAAAGCTATTTTAATATCACAACTAAGATGAAGATATGAAAAACTATATGGGATTTTGTCTGATTTCGAATTTTTAACAGGTGAAAAATGAAAGTCAATGGATACAGAAAATTTTAAAAAAGCAGCTTGTGATTTATCCCTTAAATATCCAAACAATATAAATTCTGTAGAATTCTTATCAGAAAAAAATCAGTTTCAAAAATCAGGCAATAACGTTAATTCCAGACCTTAAAGCAGCTACAAGTTTAGACCTTTTAATAACGATTCATAAATATAGAAGTTGCATTGAGAATATTCCTAACACTACCTGTTACTGTCGTTTCTGGTGAAAGAAGCTTTATTAAACTAAAAATGATCAAAACATATTTAAGTTTGTCACTTGCTCAGGAAAAATTGTCAAATATGGCAATTTTATCAATCGAACAGGAATTGACAAAACAAATTAATTTTGATAAAATAATTGATGAATTTGCTTCACTAAAAGCAAGAAAAGTAAAACTTAAAAAAATATTTTATATTAAGCAATTATTTAAGTTATTGTAATATATTACATTTTGTTTTGTCTAAAGTATTGATAATATTTTGTCCCTATTATTAAATTAAATTAAAAATTGAAACATCTGTAATATTTAAATTCATCTCATGTGTAATACTTATTTTGTTTTTCTTTTGTCAAGGTTGGCGTGATTGTATTTTTAATATTTGCAATTTTATTTTCCTACTACTATTGTACTATTGCTGTGTTTTGTGCTTTTATTATTTAATAATTAATAAATTTATTTTGTTCTCAAAATCATTTATTTAATTTTTTTTTTTATTTAATACTTACCGGTATCAGTAATAAAAAACAATATACATAGGGTTGCAAATTTATCCTCCTGCCTCAGGTGAAAATACCTCTAGGCCCGGCTCTGACAGGTGTATCTCAATAAATTAGAATATCATCAAAAAGTTAATTTATTTCAGTAATTTAATTCAAAAAGTGAAACTCGTATATTATATAGATTACACACAGAGTGATAATATTTCAAGCCTTTATTTCTTTACATTTTGCTGATTATGAAATCTCAAAGTTCAGTATCTCAGAAAATTAGAATATTACATAAGACCAATAAAAAAAAAAGATATTTAATACAGAAATGTTGGCCTACTGAAAGGTATGTGCATGTATACACTCAAAACTTAGTTGGGGCTCCTTTTGAATGAATTACTGCATCAAGGCCGCGTGGCATGGAGGCGTTCAGCATGTGGCACTGCTGAGGTGTTATGGAAGCCCAGGATGCTTTGATAGCAGCCTTCAGCTCGTCTGCATTGTTGGGTCCCTTGTCTCTCATCTTCCTCTTCACAATATCTCATAGATTCTTTATGGAATTTATACCAATACCAGCAGATGTCATGGCTCCCCATCAAGGACTATGGAAACTTTACATTGGACCTCAAGCAACTTGGCTTCTGTGCCTCTCCACTCTTCCTCCAGACTCTGGGATCTTGATTTCCAAATAAAATGCAAAATTGACTTTCATCTGAAAAGAGGACTTTGGACCACTGAGCGATAGTCCAGTCCGTTTTCTCCTTAGCCCAGGTAAGACCCTTCTGATGTTATCTCTGGTTCAGGGGTGGCTTGACACAAGGAATGCAACAGTTGTAGCCCATGTTCTGAATACATCTGTGTGTGGTGGCTCTTAAAGCACTGACTACAGCCAATCCTTTCAAGGCTGTGGTTATCCCTGTTGCTTGTGCTCCTGTTATCTGTCACATTTTTTCCTTCCAATCAACTTCCCATTCATATAATTGGATACAGCACTCTGTGAACAGCCAACTTCTTTCTCAATGACATTTTGTGGCTTACCCTCCTTGTGGAGGGTGTCAATGACTGTCTTCTGGACAACTGTCAAGTCAGCAGTCTTCCCCATGACTGTATGGCCTACTGAACCAGACTGAGATACCATTTAAAGGTTCAGGACACCTTTGCAGTGTGACACCATGAGTCTACAATATTGAACTTTTTCACAATATTTTAATTTTAAGAGATACTGAATTTTGGGTTTTCATTAGCTATAAGCCATAATCAGCAAAATATCACTCTATGTGTAATGAATCTATATATGAGCTTCAGTTTTTAAATTGAATTACCAAAATAAATTAACTTTAAATGATATTCTAATTTATTTATTTTTTTACCTGCAAATGTGAAATGGCGTATCATAGCAGCTCAACAGCTATGCAGGAAGCATCTAAGATGGAAATTTTCTATGGAAAGGCTGTCAAGACAGCATGGTAAGTTGTAATTACTATTGTTAGCTCTCACTGGTAAATCGCTGCATTCTACAGTCATTTCTTTTCCTGAGCACTGGACTTCATAAATGACCCTTCTTCACCTGGCAATAATGCAGTAGTAAGATAGGGCAGAGGAAGCATATAATTAATCTAAATGACAGAAATAGTGTATAATAAGCAGCATAACATACTGTAGCTAGTGATTATTATCAGGTTTATAATATGTTACTTTACATTAGTTATTTTGTTTTTCCCAAGTTTTTGTTATATAAATGTTACTTGAATTGATAAGTTGTGCAAGTGTTACTTAAACTAAGCTTTGTATTACTGTTGGACTGCCAAACAGATATGTTTGTGTGTTACTGAATTCTGATTAAAAAAACTCCAATGTTACTTGATTTTGTGTTTTTGAACTGTTGTTGTACTGCTAAGCTGATTTGATCTGATACAAACTGCAGTACTTTTGTTATCAAACACCTATTTGTGAACTGAAATTATTTTGATTTGGAAAGAATATGTGTTTGCATTTCTTTTTGCACTTTATTACAAAATACAGTGTTGATATTCTAATGATAAAAGTGTTTCATGTTTGCTTTTTGGTATTTGTTAGATTTTTAACAGAGTAATTCAAAATGATTCTTTTGACCGACAAGTTTGTTATATGTTCTGCCGCCTTTTCTATTAAAAAACCACAGGTTGGCTTGTTACATGTGCTGTTTACTTCCTTCATCTATATCCCATAATATACACACCATCTCATAATATGCATTCAATCCCACCAGCCTCACATTTAAAGTAACAGAGGTCTCTAGCTATTCCCATATGCACAGTCTTTGACTAGGAGCTGAAGCTCAGTCAGGAACTATTCAAAGGATTCACCAGTTACCTGCACCTTTTCAATTTAAATTTGTAGCATGCGAATATCAAGGTTTCTTTTTGCATTACATAATCCTCAAAATGGACATCATATGTTTGTAATTTCTTACTGCCATCTTCAGATAACGCCCATGTGTTGTAGATATCCTGTCCTTTGTCACCAATCCACAGCAGTAAGCAACTAAACTTTTCCTTTTCCCCTTTTGTTTTGAAGTGGGCCCATGAACATTAGCTGTACATGCTGTTTGAACTTTCACTACGAATCTGGCAAATTGACAGAATCCTAGTCCATTTGAGGTGAAGGAACTCTGGTGACATCCATAACTGTTTACTTTAAGTATTTACTTTTTTATTCTCACACCATGGTATGTTCTGCCACTTTATTCCATTAAAAGAATCACAGGATAGCTTGTTACATGTGCCATTTACTTCCCTCATCTATATCCCATGATATATGTACCATTCCATAATATGCAGTTAATCCAATCACCCTTACATTTAAAGTAACAGATTTCTCTGTAGATGCTACAGGTTATTTATTAGACTAGTCAACTAATCAAAACAATAATCACTAGACTAATCAACAAAAAAACAGTCCTTAGGTGCAGCCCTAAATTTCTTATGTATTCACTTTTGACAGTTCAGGGCTCAGAATATTTCAGTCACTGTGGTTCACATTTTCTTTTACATCCTCCTCTTTTTTCTTTTATCTCCAATTCTGGTCTGTTTTCAGGCCGTGTCATATTCTCCTTTCTTCTCTGCTGTGCTCACAACCTCTTTAACCTTTCCTCATTCCCTGTCCACTCAGATGAAATCTGTCTCTGCTAATTATGTCTTTATATGCAAAGCTGTTTTTCGAGTCTTTGCCAATTCAGTCAGTTTGGGAACATAATATATCAAAGTCTCCCCTTGTTTGGGAGCTGATTTTTAAGAACATAACTTTTGCTTCTTGAAATCCCAATCATTGGCGTATACAATTGAAACATGTGGACTACCTGTATTTCACTTCCTGTAAATGTTTTATATGGACCTTTCTATTGATCACCTTTGTTCTCTTTACTCTTCTAAACCCCGGGTACTTTTTTTCATATGTAGTGGGAATGTCCTAAGGTTTCAAAGTTTTGGCAAGCTGTGTCACAGTTTCTTTCTTCTGTCCTCTCCTGTAAAATCCCATTCACCCCTCAAGATTTCCTTCTGCTCTTCCTCTTTTTCTCTTACCAGAAGAGTTCCATTTGGGCACAACTATCGCAAAATTAGCCCTAGACTTGAGTTGTAAATCTCCTGACTTTACAACCTTTTATTTCTGGAAATCCTCTTTCTAAAACATTATGCTTTTTGAGTTACCTGTTGCAATAATAAATGATATTTGCAAATGGCAATCCCATATACAACTTGCTAGGATGGGAGCTTTGACATAACATCCACATAGTTTTTCCCCATGTGCCTGGTATACCTTCTCTCCCCCATACGTAACCTTGCTATTTGGGACTGTTGAGTGACAGTCAGTGGGTTTGGATGGGTGCTTTTGTAAAAACAAATTACATTGGGGAGTTTTTCATGGTTATGTGTAATTTGTTGTAACTTGCACTTCTATATTTTCTTAATAAAAATTGTCATATTGAGTTGCAGTCAGTAATCATTTTGCATTGTTCATCCTTAATAGCTCATCATTTCAGGTTGAACTATGCAAGATTAGCTTGCATAGTGGAAGTCTGAATATTTGTATGCTCCAGAAGCAGATTCCACATTAAATTCCAGTAAAATACATTTCCATGGCTAAGATCCAGGGCTGAATGCAGAGATTCCTGGGTGACTCTAAAGCAGTAGAATAAAATCTCCAGCGCAACGAAGAGAGCTCATGGGAAACTGGTGTCTCCTTTTGATAATAAGCAGGAAAAATGGATTTGAGTGAAGAGTTGGGGGATGTGGACAGTTGCCGGCTGACACCAGTGACATGAAACTCATCCACACCTATTTTGGTTAATGATAATGCAACAAGTGATATTTCCAGGCATACAGATTTTTGGTTTAGTAATACAAACACCACTAACATTCAATGGATGGTTTATTATTCTTTCACAAATAAAAAACATATTTTGATGGAAGAAGTGGACACGGGGTGAGTTATTACTTATAAGCATCATGTCACTTCTATAATATACTGTACATGTAGTTTTACATCCCTAATACGGTATTATTAATTTAGAAATATTACAAGGTAACAGTTTTCCTTACTAGCGGAGCTTATAAACATTCAGGCCTACACAATCTGTGATAACACAGTCTTGATGTATTATTTTACTATTTTGACAAGTTCATGGAAATAATGCACAAATTAACACATTTTCAATGTCATCTTAACTTGAAAGGAATTAAATTATAAAAGATTGAACAAATGTTCATAATTGCTTGGTAGTTCTAGTTATTACTTGCTTTGTTGCAACTTTAAAAATGCTCTCTTATATAAAAACACAATTTCAAATCTTTGCTTAAGTACCACTAATCTGCAATTGAACTTATCCATAAATAGGTACGGAAAAGTATTCACAGTGCATCACTTTTTCCACATTTTGTTATGTTACAGCCTTATTCCAAAATGGATTAAATTCATTTTTTTCCTCAGAATTCTACACACAACATCCCATAATGACAACGTGAAAAAAGTTTACTTGAGATTTTTGTAAGTTTATTAAAAATAAAAAAATTAAAAAAGCACATGTACATAAGTATTTACAGCCTTTGCCATGAAGCTCAAAATTGAGCTCAGGTGCATCCTGTTTCCCCTGATCATCCTTGAGATGTTTCTGCAGCTTAATTGGAGTCCACCTGTGGTACATTCAGTTGATTGGACATGATTTGGAAAGGCACACACCTGACTATATAAGGTCCCACAGTTGACAGTTCATGTCAGAGCACAAACCAAGCATGAAGTCAAAGGAATTGTCTGTAGACCTACGAGACAGGATTGTCTAGAGGCACAAATCTGGGGAAGGTTACAGAAAAATTTCTGCTGCTTTCAAGGTCCCAATGAGCACAGTGACCTCCATCATCCGTAAGTGGAAGAAGTTCAAAACCACCAGGACTCTTCCTAGAGCTGGCTGGCCATCTAAACTGAGAGATCAGGGGAGAAGAGCCTTAGTCAGGGAGGTGACCAAGAACTCAATGGTCACTCTGTCAGAGCGCCAGAGATCCTCTGTGGTGAGAAGAGAACCTTCCAGAAGGACAACCATCTCTGCAGCAATCCAACAATCAGGCCTGTATGGTAGAGTGGCCAGATGGAAGCCACTCCTTAGTAAAAGGCACATGGCAGCCCGCCTGGAGTTTGCCAAAAGGCACCTGAAGGACTCTCAGACCATGAGAAACAAAATTCTCTGGTATGATGAGACAAAGATTGAACTCTTTGGTGTGAATGCCAGGCGTCACGTTTGGAGGAAACCAGGCACTGCTCATCACTACAGTGAAGCATGGTGGTGGCAGCATCATGCTGTGGAGATGTTTTTCAGCGGCAGGAACTGGGAGACTAGTCAGGATAAAGGGAAAGATGACTGCAGCAATGTACAGAGACATTCTGGATGAAAACCTGCTCCAGAGCGCTCTTGGCCTCAGACTGGGGTGACGGTTCATCTTTCAGCAGGACAACGACCCTAAGCACACAGCCAAGATCTTAAAGGAGTGGCTTCAGGACAACTCTGTGAATGTCCTTGAGTGGCCCAGCCAGAGCCCAGACTTGAATCCGTTTGAACATCTCTGGAGAGATCTTAAAAATGGCTGTGCACCGACGCTTCCTATCCAACCTGATGGAGCTTGAGAGGTGCTGCAAAAAGGAATGGGCAAAACTGGCCAAGGATAGGTGTGCCAAGCTTGTGGCATCATATTCAAAAAGACTTGTGGCTGTAATTGCTGGCAAATGTGCATCGACAAAGTATTAAGCAAAGGCTGTAAATACTTATGTACATGTGATCTCTCAGTTTTTTTATTTTTAATAAATTTGCAAAAACCTCAAGTAAACTTTTTTCACGTTGTCATTATGGGTTGTTTTGTGTAGAATTCTGAGGAAAAAAATGAATTTAATCCATTTTGGAATAAGGCTGTAACATAAAATGTGAAAAAACTAAACGATATTTTGTAATTGACTGATAATGTGAGGAACATAAACCTTACTTGTGGAACTAATATAGATCAGGTCACATGACTGCAACTTTAGTTTGAAATAGTGTTTGGATACAGGAAATATACCAAAAACTGACAGAGGTAGCAGAAATAGCAGTTCATAGTGATTTAATAATTTTACTACTTTTTGAATCACAATGCCAAAAATGTTTGCAAGTGAAAAAGTTTTTCAAGTTTCTCTCTGCATTTCCTATTATTCTGAATTTTTCTGCTTTTCTCTCCCGTTTAAGTGATCCCACACAGTTTCACTTATGTTGAGGTCTGGACTTTGTGATAGCCAACCTCATATAGTTAGTGTTTAATTTGCAGATGTTCAGTTTAAGTAGGTCATCATTTTTTGGCTGTGTTTCTTGGTTTGTTATCATGCTGAAATATTAAGTTTTTGTCATAAGATGTTGCATGATTAATTAAAATCTGTTTATTATTGTAATCATTCAATTGATTTTGATCAGATCCCCTTGTATCATTGGCTAAAATGCATTAACAGAGCATGACAAAGCCACTACCATGTATCTCAGAAGGTTGCAGGCAATGATAGCTTTTGCAAACTGTTACGGGACCATTAAGAATCAAATATTTAAAATTTGGACTCACCATTTCATAAGACATTCTGCCAAAGGTTGAGCTCCATGGTTTATGCTATTTTGTGTACTATTGTGTCATCTGTGTGATGCTTTTCTACAAAAATGGCTTCTTTGCTTTATTGTGTACTACAGTTTTACACATGGTTAAAGCAGGTACTGTGGTGCTAGATAACTCTGGTCAGATATACACCTAGCACTTCACTGGACTTTTGACTATCCCTTCATTGCATTAATATAGATTTGAGTTAATTTTATTTTTATATAACATTTTCAGAAGTAAATAATTAGTTAAGGATCTGATATGCAGTTTTAAAAATTATTTTCTTGATGGTGAAAGACCTATGTGTAATATCTACTGTATTTTATATGTTAAAGACTTACTGACTAATTACCTGTCTATCTGCACAGAATCAAACAATTAAAAAAGAAATTATGTGAAAATGGTAAATTGCCAGTACTGAACTGACATTAATTGAAAAGAAACCCCAAAAAACTAGGGGCTCTGTCCACCTCAAGCTTCACTTGCGAACCTCCGAGGACGGGCACCTCTCGCGGCTGAGCCACTCGAAGGGCTTCGGAGGGCTCCTCCTTTACAAAAAATGATTGTGTTTCAAGAGATGGTATATAGAAGAATATGCAGGGCACAGGAGGAAGACAGTTTGGTGCTTAGTTATTATAGATAGAAAATCAGTTACTTGAGCATTTCACTACAACTGTCTCTTTTAAATGCCAATGAATAATAAAACATAGTAAAATGTAAAAAGAAAAAAGTAAAAATAGAAGTAAACATGTAAAATGTAATAAAACGTAATAAAAAGTAAATAAAAATGTAATAACATTAATGCCTTGCAAAAAACAATATTATGAATTACTTTATCCTCTAACTTAAATTCTATAAACATCGCTTTTTTGCATTTATGTTCACATATTGTTTGGGATATTTTTCTCCTTTTCGTTTATTGGACGATTCCCTATGTTCTTGATTTTTATTAAATGCAACTCTTTGTTGTTAATTTTCTTTTTTTCAACGTTCATTATCAGCTCTTGTTGCTCTATTTCTATTACAATCTAAAATTCTACATTCTTGAATAGATAATTTGCTCTTCTGCCTTGCCATTGCAACCGTGTGCGGAGCACAGAGTTTTATGGGGTGGTATGGATAGAGGATGTACGCAGTAGGAGTAATGACTTGGCAAACGGTGTGGAGGGAAGTGGTCAAGGTTAAATAACACAAACACGACAGAAAACATTTTAATATAATACAGAGATACACTTTATTAGTCCCCAGGACCAGCCCAGATCCTTAGCCACAGAGTCACAACTCTGCTCTTATAAACCCCCTTATAGGTGTTTGGTGACTAAGTTAAATGATGTGAAAGTTGGAGCATTTAATATTTTTTTTTAATTTACTATACTCAGGAGTCAGTTATTGCATTTTTTTGATTAAATAGCTTTTCAACAGTTAGCCATATTCAAAAGTAATAGAGAGAGAGAAAGGTTGGGAGCATAACTGCTTTCCCTTTCCATTTATTTCTAGAGAATTACTTTTTTGTACTCTATTAGTTAATTTGCCTAAAGCATCAGGAGAACAACCCTGCTGAGTGAGCTTCTTGGTGTTTGACTCACTTGCATGGGGCTTCTGAGTGGCAATCAGACGAGTAAAAGAGGAAAATATACAAAATATTTACTGTACTGTGTGCAGTTTTGGTCTCCATATTACAAAAAAGACTTCGCAGTGCTAGAGAAAGGTCAGAGGAGAGTAACTAGGCTGATTTTGGGAGTAATTCGTATGAGCTACGAGGAGAGATTATGATCCTTTTCAGTTTAGCAAATGAAAGTTAAGAGGAGACATGACTTAAGTGTTTAAAATAATGAAAGAAATTAGTGCAGTAGATTCCAGTTGCTGCTTTAAAATAAATTCTACAACAAGAATGTGGGAATGTGGCAGGAAACATGTTGAGGGCAGATATTGCAAGAACATTAGAACTTTTTTTTATGCAAAGAACCACAGACTGACTGAATAAATTAGCAAGTTATGTGATTTGAAATAACGAAGTTATTTGGGACAATCAAGGTGAAAAAGATGGACAGATGAATGATGGGTTTAATACTTAAAAAGGGTCACTTTCATTCCTTATTGACAATGCAGAATAAAGAAAGCTGTCTGAGACCATTAGAAAAACTATTTTCATCAAACATTACCATGCAAAAAGGTACTAGGTCAACTCTAGAAATCAAAAAATGCACCACAAATCTTTTCCCAAACCTACATAGAGAAACCAAAAGTCTTCTGTGGAAAGATTAAATCAAAGATTAAATTTGCCAGTGCAAACCATTGATTATAGGCTACGAAATAAACCTCATAAAGAAAAGTACACATTATCTACAGTTAAATATTATGGAGTTCCATAATGTGTGGAGATGCTTTGCTGCTGTGGGAGTTCTTGAAAGTATTAAGGGACTCATGAAATCAGAGGGGTACCTGCTGATTTTAGAGCAGACTATGCTACCACATGTCAGAAAACTATGTAGTGTCAAAGGATCACAGGTCCTCAAGCAAGTGATTCAAAAAAACATAAGGATTTTAAAATGAAGAAACTGACTGGGCAAAACTGGGCAGCAATTAGTCCTGACCTCAATCCAATTTAAAACCTTTGGAAAGAGATAAAAACTACTATTGGTAAAAAGGAATCTGGCAAACATTCAAGACCTAGAACAAATTACTAGCAGAAAAATGTAAAGAGCTTATAGATGGATATAAGAAATATTTGGAGGTTGTCATCATTGCCAAAGGATTTGTAAGGAAGCAGCCTTTCTTAGTATCTGTAAGGCATCTGTTTCTCAATTTACAGATTCTGACATACTTGTTCTTTCAAGTATCTGGGCCTTCTGCTTCTTTTTCTATTCTGTTTAGGATTCAGTTTGTCCTCTTCTCTGAAGACTGTAGTAAGATATGTTTTATTTATATGAAATCTTCAGTTTCTTGGCAATCTGTCACTTAGAAAAACTTAATTCCCCAGAACAACAACAGACTGACATGTTTCTTGAGGGAGTGGTTTTGTTTTGGATATTTCTGAACCAAGAACTGAACTTTAGGAATACTAATACAGTACCTTGCAACCCAAGGAAAGACAATAGGCTATACACACTCTCTTTTGGATTCCACGTCAGCCAGTTGCTTCCACTTTTGGTGTATCAAAAACGTGCACAGATTTACAGTAAATGACGCAAGTCGCATTATTCAAACATTGTGCCAAAAATCAGGAGCTTTAAAGGAGAAGGGCTTCAAACTATATGTTTCAAGATACATTCACAATTACAAAAGTAAGATCTGGACTTAACATATTTGTGTACTAGCCAAGGCTAAGGTTGTGATACCACTAATGTTAAGTGTATATGTCAATCATTGCTACAATTTTTCTACCATCTTTTTCAGAGAAAGGAGAGGCTGCCATTAGGGCTCAGCACTACAGATCAATGAGGAAAAGCCAAAAGCCTCACAGTTTACTATGTTTACAGTCTACTAAAAACTTACATTGAATAAATATGTGATTAAATTAGGCTTCTTTAAAATACAAAATTTCAAAAATTAGTCATTACACTTTATTCAGGGACAAGTAAATGTATGTAAGCTTAATACATAACAACATGAGTGTGTTGTAAATCTTACCTTGTACAAAAGCGAATGTCTATGCCTGAGCCAGCAAAATGGTGAATACCAAACCAAAGCTTCAATTAAAGGGTCTCAATTTGTTTCCTCAGCTGAAGAATCTCCTCTCTGAGAGACATATTTTCATCAAGCATTAGGTTGACAACTGCTGGATCCAGAGCTGAAGGATAGTCGTGATCCTTGAGGATTTTATCATCCTCCATCAGTTGCTTTTTCCTTTTCCAATCCCCCGGTCTTGAACATGGAACACATAAATTGTTCCACTTTAACAATGCAGGAACTGCTTCCTTCTTCAATAGTTGTTGTGCCTTTACTCAGACCCTGGCTTGCGAAAATCCTCTTTTTTAAAATGCCACCTATAAACTCGGATCTGGGGATTAATTGTAAAGCTCTTTCTCTGGAGAGTGAAGATCCATTTAGATCATGTTTCTGCATCACAGGAAAATGTATGAAAACTAAGTACCTTCTTGTACTTACTGGAAACTAGACATAAGGTACACAGCAATGCTCAGCTGTAGAGCTATCTGTACATTGAAACTTAAAACTTCTTTTTCTCGGATATTCTCACCACTAAAAAAAAATCACAACTACAGTACGGACAAACGGAAGTGACAGAGCTGGCTGAGATTTCATTGGATGTACTATACGTCAGCCCTACCATGTACATTTAGCAAATTAACCTGCTT
The DNA here is from genome assembly GCF_016835505.1 of Polypterus senegalus. Classification (NCBI taxonomy): domain Eukaryota; kingdom Metazoa; phylum Chordata; class Cladistia; order Polypteriformes; family Polypteridae; genus Polypterus; species Polypterus senegalus. Next base: position 130,540,055 of record NC_053159.1, read on the forward strand.
GGAACAGAACATTAGGTGTTAGCTGGGCTAACACATCTATAAAGCTTTTTGTAAAACCAAATTGGCCCTTAAATATGATTAATTAAAGATGAGCTAAGAGAGTTTATCCATTAGGGGACTGGAATGATAACTACTGAAAATGGGTCTTTGAAGTCATTAATGAATTAAAAATAATTATTCAGTCATTTCAAAAAGTAATAGCAATGTGCAACAGTATTTTCTACCATACTAAGATATTACTAACAAAAATGCCTAAAGAATCTGTCTTTAGTCAATTTCAAATTTCCAAATATCAGAAAAAACACATAACAAAAATATTCTCAATAATACATCAGCTTTGCTTATAAACACACAGAACAAAAGGGAGTTCACTAACAATGCAGTTTTAAAAGGGTTACTAAGCTCACAAATCTAGTGCATGACCAAAACTTTCTAACAATTTGCACTATAATAAAAAGTAAGAAATGCATGTGTGTTTTTATCACAAATCTAAATTAACTATAACATCTCTAAC